>NC_036842.1:28401672-28573194 GCF_002910315.2 Salvelinus sp. IW2-2015
GTGCGATTTTTCTCATAATATTTAATGATAATCGCCTGTTTGAAATTATTACGTTTTATTCCTATATTATATCTGTTTTGGCTTCTTGCAGTTAATTGCAGTCTACAAATGATTTGTAATTATGTTTGAGTTTGTCTCTACAGTTATGATTTAATGTATTTGATCATTTTTTTATTTGACCAGCTTATGAACAGCTTATAAACCAACATAGTTAGTAAGTACCATGGAATAAACTATTAAATGAAATAGATGAATTACCACAAGCTGCAGACTTCCACACTTATGTCCAGGGAAGACCAGCAGCTGTTTCTCCAGACTGGGACATAGGTTCACACAGTCCTGTGTGTGTGTGTGTGTGTGTGTTGTGTGTGTGTGTGTGTCGTTGTGTGTGGTTGTGTGTGTGTGTGTGTGTGTGTGTGTGTGTTGTGTGGGTGTGTGTTGTGAAGTGATGAAGAGTGAGAGGAGAGGAGTGAGAGAGAGAGAGAGAGACCAAGAGAGAGAGAGACGGGGAGAGAGAGAGAGAGGAGAGAGACCGGGAGAGAGAGAGACCGGGAGAGAGAGAGAGAGAGAGAGAGAGAGAGAGGAATACACACATCTATCAGATATAAACATATCCAGTGTGTTTTTTTTGCTTAACTATCCTTGTGGGGACCAGAAGTCCCACAAGGATAGTAAAACAAGGACAAGTGGGACATTTCGCTGGTCTCTACAAGGAAAAGGCTATTTTAGGCTCAGGGGTTAAGTTTAGGTTTAGTTTTAGGGTTAGGTTTAGTTAAGGCCAGGTGTTACGGAAAATATAATTTTGTAAAACAAACGTGTGCGTTGTACCTTTAGGGTTGTCTCTGGTGTCAAACTCAAACAGTTTCACAGGGTTGTCAGGGAAACTGTAGACATAGATRCTGTTCTTTAACACAATGATGATCCTGAGAGAGTAAGCGAGGAGAGGGTGGAGAGAGAGAAATCAGAGGGAGAGAAGGGTTGGTTAAACATCTTCAAATAACACACTATAGGGAGCTCTATGTGGAGTTGGGGTTTGTTCCGGAAAATGTTCAGATAGTCACTCACTTGTCGTGTCTCATGTGTACTGCCAGAACAGGCTTGGTGAAGGTAAACTCCAGCACCAACTTGTCCTTGGGGTCCCTTCCCTCCCGAGCATCATCCCAGACCAACACTAGGATTTGAAACTATACATCAGTTTATGAATTAAATTAAATCAATACATGACGAAAATCATTATCACATTTCTATATCAATATGAACCATTTATATAAATACTAAAAACAATCAGTTCAAGTCACCTATTTTCTCTTGAAAACCACTTAGATTGTGAGCAGGTGGGCACTGCCACAATTGAAACAGACTCAGCAATATGACATTGTCACAAGCAGCACCACAGACATTGAGATGAGTGATGCAGGACTTTGCTATCACACAGTCATACAGAGAGTATATGAGCATGGGGGTGCTTCACACTGCTACAACATGATAGCTAAGGGAAGCAAAAAGAATCAAACAGGCATATTCATTACGCCGATTCTGTTGCATAATGTTTCTTAAGCGGAAGTAAATGGAACGAAACAGAGGGACCTACCTGAATTTGTCCAATAGAAACTTGTTTTGCTCTGTTTAGTTCTTAAACGGTAAACGTTTTCCATAATGAATACACTCCAGAGCAAATGGAACGAAATGGAGAGAGATCTACCTGACTTCGTCCAATAGAAACTCTCGTTTTCTTACGTTTTAAGTAAACGGTTTCTGTCGCAAAACGTTTTCCAACAGAATCAGAGTAATGAATTCACCCCAACTTTAGGTTAAGTCCCTCGCTTCAACGTTCTTAGTTGTTTTTAAAATGTTCCCGATATTGTGCACAACTGACTCTACCTTTAAAGTCTATCAAGTAATTTTAAAATATGTGGTCCGCTCACCAGAGATCTCCGAGAACTTGGGGTTGATTCCACCTCCTACTACAGCCAGCAGGTTGGAGCGATGCAGCATGGAACACTGGGCCACACTTCCCACCTGCTCATGGTCTGACACACACAAATACAGTATAAACACACAGAATACGAACACACACACAGACGGCTGATACCACAGGTCTGAAATACATTTACATTTTAGTAATTTAGCAGACGCTCTAATTCAGAGCGATTCACAGTAAGTAGTCAGTGCATACATGTTCATACTGGTCCCGTGGGAATCAAAGCCACAACCCTGGTGTTGCAAGCACCATGCTCTACCAACTGAGCCACATGGAATTCCACTCACCAAGGTGTCCCTTCTCCATAAGAGGCTCCACATTGTATATCCGAACACCTGTCTCCATCGCACAACAGAAACAACCTGAGGTATGTAAGAAATTGAAATAGATACTGGAGACTAGTATAACAACATTCCAACATAGGCTATCCTTTGTACAAAATGAACCCACCCTCTCTTTGTCCTTAGGCACATGCCGATCTCATTAGATACTAACCTCAGACACACACACACCCCACTCAGGACAGGCCCCTGAAACATCATTTAGACATACACATTCTTTCCAAGGGTGTGACTCAAGACAAAGAACTATGTCAAGAGCCAATGGAACGTCGACACCTGGTCCGAACAGGACCACTCACGACCAAGATTGACCAAGAGGAAGGCCAGACGACAAGACCACCTACTTTGCTAGTTGCCTATATAATTTGAATGTACTGTTTAGAGCGGTCTCTTCTCCGACGATTTCATAAGAATCTGACAGAAAGGGGCCGTGCACGTTTTTGCCTGATATCTTTACACTTGAATAAAACGGCCTTATTATAAAATTATCCACCTCGTCCTATGTCTCCACTTGATCTCCTGTCTCCAGTAAACGTATTATCAACAGGTAGAGACCGATAGAGGGGGAAGGGTGTAAATTGACACTGTTTGAAACAAGACTGATAAACGTGATGTCCTCTCCTATATATTTACGTCTGGCTTCACAGAGTATTATTGTCTTACTCTGGTCGAACTGCAGGCTGTTGACTCCTCTCGGTTGGGCCATGCTGGAGGAGTGACGTAAGGCAGATGTTATAAGCTAACTTAGTTAGCTACAAATCAGAAGAAAATATAGGTTTGGTTCTGCCTTATGGACAGGGCGAGGCATCCTGATTGACAACGATTTACAAGGGACACAACAACCTAAAAGGTTTTCAAGAGAAAATAGGTTAGCCATCCTGGTAAACAAACGCCAGGCAGTGACTAACTCAAGCTACCGACAATTAGCTAGCTAATGTTGCTATCTAGTCACAGTATACAGCATAGCTGGCGTAGCTATAATGTACTGCTGCAGTTATCGTAAAAGCTGTAACATATTCCTGGAACCGCATGAATTGTTTCAAAGCTTACCATGAAGCGACAGAAAACGAGTTGAGTTAAACGAGTAATCGGTCTTGAGATGGCTAAAATATCTCAACAACAAAGCTAACTACACAGTAACGAAATATTTT
This sequence comes from Salvelinus sp. IW2-2015, assembly GCF_002910315.2. Lineage (NCBI taxonomy): Eukaryota > Metazoa > Chordata > Actinopteri > Salmoniformes > Salmonidae > Salvelinus > Salvelinus sp. IW2-2015. Next base: position 28,405,146 of record NC_036842.1, read on the forward strand.
GTTGTTGTTATTTTTCCTACAAATGACGTCGCCGCGTGTTTCTGCTTTCTGACCTCTTCTTCGGCACCTCCAGACCACAAACAAGTCATGCTGCCATCTAGCGTGCTGAAGGAAAGCCCAACAATGTTAATATTGTTACAAAGCACATTTGGTGAATGTGTGTGTGTGTGTATATATATATATATGTGTGTGTGTAAACATAGCCGCGGTTATTACGGGTGCGGAGGGTGCCCCTGAAAAATCTGAAGAGAAAAAGAAGTGTATATATATATTTAAACTCAGCAAAAAAAAGAAACATCCCCTTTTCAGGACCCTGTCTTTCAAAGATAATTCGTAAAAATCAAAATAACTTAACAGATCTTCATTGTAAAGGGTTTAAACACTGTTTCCCATGCTTGTTCAATGATCCATAAACAATTAATGAACATGCACCTGTGGAACGGTCGTTAAGACACTAACAGCTTACAGACGTTAGGCAATTAAGGTCACAGTTATGAAAACTTAGGACACTAAAGAGGCCTTTCTACTGACTCTGAAAAACACAAAATAAAAGATGCCCAGGGTCCCTGCTCATCTGCGTGAATGTGCCTTAGGCATGCTGCAAGGAGGCATGAGGACTGCAGATGTGGCCAGGGCAATAAATTGCAATGTCTGTACTGTGAGACGCCTAAGACAGCGCTACAGGGAGACAGGACGGACAGCTGATTTTCCTCACAGTGGCAGACCACGTGTAACAACACCTGCACAGGATCGATACATTCGAACATCACACCTGCGGGACAGGTACAGGATGGCAACAACAACTGCCCGAGTTACACTAGGAACGCACAATCCCTCCATCAGTGCTCAGACTGTCTGCAAAAGACTAAGGGCTTGTAGGCCTGTTGTAAGGCAGGTCCTCACCAGACATCACCAGTGACAACGTCGCCTATGGGCACTAACCCCACTGTCTCTGGACCAGACAGGACTGGCAAAAAGTGCTCTTCACTGACGAGTCACAGTTTTGTCTTACCAGGGGCGATGGTCGGATTCGCGTTTATCGTTGAAGGAATGGGCATTACACAGAGGCCTGTACTCTGGAGCGGGATCGATTTGGAGGTGGAGGGTCCATCATGGTCTGAGGCGGTGTGTCACAGCATCATCGGACTGAGCTTGTTGTCATTGCAGGCAATCTCAATGCTGTGCGTTACAGGGAAGACATCCTCCTCCCTCATGTGGTACTCTTCCTGCAGGCTCATCCTGACATGACCCTCCAGCATGACAATGCCACCAGCCATACTGCTCGTTCTGTGCGTGATTTCCTGCAAGACAGGAATGTCAGTGTTCTGCCATGGCCAGCGAAGAGCCTGGATCTCAATCCCATTGAGTACGTCTGGGGCCTGTTGGATCGGAGGGTGAGGGCTAGGGCCATTCCCCCCAGAAATGTCATGGAACTTGCAGGTGCCTTGGTGGAAGAGTGGGGTAACATCTCACAGCAAGAACTTGCAAATCTGGTGCAGTCCATGAGGAGGAGATGCACTGCAGTACTTAATGCAGCTGGTGGCCACACCAGATACTGACTGTTAATTTTTTAATTTTGACCCCCCCTTTGTTCAGGGACACATTATTCAATTTCTGTTAGTCACATGTCTGTGGAACTTGTTCAGTTTATGTCTCAGTTGTTGAATCTTGTAATGTTCATACAAATATTTACACATGTTAAGTTCTCTGAACATAAACGCAGTTGACAGTGAGAGGACGTTTCTTTTTTTGCTGAGTTTATATGTACAGTACCAGTCAAAAGTTTGGACACACCTACTCATTCCAGAGGGTTTCTTTTTTTTTTTTTACTGTTTTCTACATTGTAGAATAATAGTGAAGACATCAAAATTATGAAATAACACATATGGAATTGTGTAGTAACCAAAAGAGTGTTTAACAAATCAAAATCTATTTTATATTTGAGATTCTTCAAAGTAGCCACCCTCTGCCTTGACAGCTTTGCACTCTCTTGGAATTCTCTCAACCAACTTCATGAGGTAGTCACCTGGAATGCATTTCAATTAACATGTGTGCCTTGTTAAAATTTCCTTTGTAGAATTTATTTCCTTCTTAATGCGTTTGAGCCAATCAGTTGTGTTGTGACAAGGTAGGGGTGGTATACAGAAGATAGCCCTAATTGGTAAAAGACCAAGTACATATTATGGCAAGAACAGCTCAAATAAGCAAAGAGAAACGACAGTCCATCATTACTTTAAGACATGAAGGTCAGTCAATGCGGAACATTTCAAGAACTTTGAAAGTTTCTTCAAGTGCAGTCGCAAAAACCATCAAGCGCTATGATGAAACTGGCTCTCATGAGGACGGCTACAGGAAAGGAAGACCCAGAGTTACCTCTGTTGCAGAGGATAAGTTCTTTAGAGTTAACTGTACCTCAGATTGCAGCCCAAATAGATTCTTCACAGAGTTAAAGTAACAGACACATCTCAACATGAACTGTTCAGAGGAGACTGTGTGAATCAGGACTTTATGGTCAAATTGCTGCAAAGAAACCACTACTAATGGACACCAATAAGAAGAGACTTGCTTGGGCCAAGAAACACGAGCAATGGACATAAGACCGGTGGAAATCTGTCCTTTGGTCTGATGAGTCCAAATTAGAGATTTTTGGTTCCAACCGCCGTGTCTTTGTGAGACACAGAGTAGGATGATCTCTGCATGTTTGGTTCCCACCGTGAAGCATGGAGGAGGAGATGTGAAGGTGTGGGGATGCTTTGCTGATGACAGTGTCTGTGATTTATTTACAATTCAAGGCACACTTAACCAGCATGGCTACCCCAGCATTCTACAGCGATACTCCATCCCATCTGGTTTGCGCTAAGTGGGACTATCATTTGTTTTTCAACAGGACAATGACCCAAAACACACCTCCAGGCTGTGTAAGGGCTATTTGACCAAGAAGGAGACTGATGACCTGGCCTCCATTATCACCCGACCTCAACCTAATTGAGATGGTTTGGGATGAGTTGGACCACAGAGTGAAGGAAAACCAGCCAACAAGTGCTCAACATATGTGGGAACTCCATCAAGACTGTTGGAAAAGCATTCCTCATGAAGCTGGTTGAGAAAATGCCAAGAGTGTGCAAAGCTGTCATCAGGGCAAAGGGTGGCTACTTTGAAGAATCTAAAATCTTAAAATACATTTTGATTTGTTTAACACTTTTTTGCTTACTGCATGATTCCAAAAGTTTGGACACATCGACTCATTCAAGGTTTTTTCTTTATTTTTACTATTTTCTACATTGTAGAATAATAGTGAAGATATAAAACTATGAAATAACACATGGAATCATGTATCAACCAAAAAAGTGTTAAACAAATCAAAATATATTTTATATTTGAGATTCTTCAAAGTAGCCTTGATGACAGCTTTATATTTTGATTTGTTTAACACTATTTTGGTTACTACATGATTCCATATGTGTTATTTCATAGTTTTGATGTCTTCACTATTATTCTACAATGTAGAAAATAGTAAAATAATGAAAAACCTTTGAATGAGTAGGTGTGTCCAAACTTTTACTGGTACTGTATATATATATATTGTTTGTTTTTTCATTTTGTTTTTCACAAAAGTAGTGCACTTTACTAGTCCTGTAGCCTATTAGCAGACAGATATAGCCTTCTGTAGCACCGCCAAAACAGTTGTTACAGCGCCGCAAAATATCTCAGTTTATTGCATAAATCGTACATTCGTTGGATTGCAATGCTGGTTCGGTAAAATAATCCTCTCCGGGTGAAAGGATTGTCTATGGTGCTGTTATTCAAGGTCCTTTATTCTGCTGTTGGTAATGAGTGCGGGACGGTTGAATTTTGGCTTCTGGTCAAATGGATGAACCAGCGGGGAACACATGTAGCATACAGACACCATGGCTACAGACCTACCACAGATCTTACTTACAGTGGATTCTATGCAATGAATAGATTCTAACAATCTACTTTTTCTTTGTTTGATCGCCAAGGCGAGGCTATTCCAAAGACAAATCCCTGCTCCTCGTGGTACTGTTTACTCTTGGGATTTTACAAGACATAACACTAGCTCTGGTATTGTAACTGTGCTGGTTATAGACCATATCAATGTGGTTTTTCATATAACCTGGGGCACGATCATTTAAGATGTCTAACATATGATTAAGTTTAAGTTGGTCCACTCTGGACTCCAAAGGTAACAAGCCCACCTCCTGGAACTCTTGTACCCCTATGTGGGTCCTAATATTTAGTGTTACGATATACACATTTAAATTTGTTTGCCATTTTATAAATAATTTTAGCAGCAATCAGGTCTCCAGAAAGGGATTGATCTAGGTACACACCAAGATAAGTTACACTTGTTTTAGATTCAATCTCCTTGCCTGCACAGTTTACCATTATCTTGTCAGCCCTAAGCAATCTACGTTTTGTTCCAAACAAAATCGATTAAGTTTTTCCCAAATGTAGCGACAATTTGTTTTCAGTCAACCAATCTCTAACAAAATGCAATTCCTTTATGTAAAATGTAACCTTCCCTAATACCAAAAGGGCTGAGCCATCAGCATAAAGCAGGAGTTTACTGTATCTGGCATATCATTAACGTATATAAGAAATAAGAGAGGGCCTAAAATTGATCCCTGCGGTACTCCACGGGACATTTCTTTGGCCTCTGACAGAACATCACCAACATTACGTACTTGTGTTCTCTTGGTCAGATAAGGCATAAACCAATTTACTGCTAGATCATTTCCTCAATCAAAGTTTGTACTGACAGATGTAGCTTATTGAATAGCTTATCATTACAGGGCTCTACAACCCTGTTCCTGGGGTGCTACAGTACAGTAGGGTTTCACTCCAACCCCTGTTGTAACTAACCTGATCGATCTTATAAACCAGTTAAGTATTAGAATCAGGTGCACTAGATTAGGGTTGGAATGAAAACCTACATGATGGCAGCTCTCCAGGAACAGGGTGGAGATCCCTGTAATAAAATATGCATAAAATCCATCCTCCAATTGCAACGTCTGCCTATGCCCACACATATTGTCTCAAGAAAATGTTATATTTTGAATACCCTCAAACACCAAGTTAGGCATTCATATGGCCATCACCACTGTCAATCATGAATGATGATTATTCACATTTTACCAGTGAAACTACATCTGCATGCCAATCATTTGATTGATCTCAATCAGTTTCATGGGAATAGCCTATGAACTTCGATCTTCTCGAGTTACTGTTTTGTGAGGGAATCAGAGCAGATGATGTTAACAAACTATAAGCCATTCTTGTATTTTATTTCAATCAAAGCACATATCCTGCCTAGTGGCTCTGCTGAGTTTTGGCTCATAAGATTTTTTGGGGACTATTCAGCTCCAGCTAACCATCCTAAAATGTCATTAGAAATGAGGAGGTGTTTTTGGTGGAACAGTAACATTACCCTATAGGCCTATGCTGTTATATTTGGTTCTGTTATGTAAAATACTAATTCATCGTTATTTGATCTTGGCAGAATGATTCAGCTTTGATCTAACTTTACTTAATCAATATGTTTTCCAGTTTCTTGCAATACTTTGCAAATGCAACTTATTTCTATGTGAAAACTGAAATGGTATATTCATTCCATTTACGCTCTTATACAGAGCAACTTACAGTAGTGAGTACTTACTTTTTCATACTTTTTCGTTTTGGTCCCCCGTGGGAATCAAACCCACAACCATTGCAATGTATCAATGTACTCAATTACTGTATTGTGCATTGTTTTTCTTCATGGTGATGGAAAGTCTACAGGTACACACCTACTGTAGATGACCAGCCTATGTACAATACAGTAATGTACATTTGCATTAAGTGGTTTGTAAGGATGGTCAATTAATACTGCACAGAAAGTGGAGTTTTTCCATGTTATTTGATCAAGAAAAATATTTAATTTGATGTGGAGTTTTTTTTGTCTTTGCCCATTTGATGTAAGTGTTTGAGGACAGGGTTTTGTTCTTTCTGAATTCCATTGTCATTCTAATCTCAGAGAAAGGTACAGGGCAAAAACTCTTACAATTCCAATTATTGAATGCTGCAAGATACTGTTCTTAATTATGCAACTACCTGTTTTGCCAAAGCAGAGATACTTAATTTTTTTTGCCTGCAGTACAGATCTGTCTGCTAATACTAGTAAAGGCCCAGTATTTTTTCAACAAATATTTTATATTTTTTATTCTGAATTTTAGGGGCTTGCAGCACCCTCAGCACCCCTACTTCCCACGGCTATGCATGTACTTCAGTTCAAGTGAATTGTGCCAAATAGCTCTACTGTACTCCTTTGCTAATATCACATGTACTGTACTGTAGGCTACTCTGCTGTACTTGCTCACATGTTTGGAGACAATTCAATGTAGACAGTTTTGCTTTAATTTCCAATTGCTTTAAGTAATAAAAGTGATTGAATGAAGAAGAAAGGAGACATCCTAAATTAACCGTGTGTATCTGAGATCAGGCTTGTTTGCACGTTAAGTTCTCCTGTGTTATGGTCCCTTAGTCTCTAAGCCTCAGGAGCGAGAGAGAGAGAAAATAAGGGGAGAGCAGGTGTTTATTATGCTCACTATGAAAATGAAAACAGGTTTTTATATCAGCAATATAAAACACATTTAGGTGTCATTACTGTTGTTCTGGAGCTGTCTGGGACTCCATACCTAGTTAAATACCGAGCCGGATATCTTTGTGTGTTTGTGTGTGTTCTCTGTGTGTGTGTGTGTGTGTGTGTGTGTGTCTGCATGCGTGTGTGTGTTTTGCTATAGTTATACTGTAGAGGGCGCTGTAGACTCATGTGGTGAGCTGCACAGGAGGGACAGAGTCCCGTAGGAGACAGGGAGATCACAACACAGCATAACATAGTGGATCATATTATTTTATGAGATATCAGACACACACACGTTTTGTAACAGAGATAGAGAGGGAGAGAGGGAGAGAAAGCAAGAGAGGAAGATGGCAATAGGAGAAAGAGAGACAGACACTGACAAAGATACATTTAAAGTTGTATTTGTCACATGCACAAGTACAATGAAATGCTTAACTTGAAAGCCATTCCCAACAGTGCAGTATTCAAAATCAAAATAGTACAACAACAAAAAACATGACAGATGAGAAATAAGAGATGAAGAAGAAAAAAACAGGAGAACGTAATCTATACACAGGGTTGGTGTCAGTAGCACATTTACAGTGTGCAGGGATACTGAAGTAGTTGGGGTAGATATGTACCTGTAGGCAGGAGATTAGGAGAAAGTCAATGATAGAAGGATAAATAATAATAATAATAGTAGCAAACAATATGGCAGCAGCATAAGTGATGTGTGTGTGCGTGCGTGGTGGTGAGTGTGTCAGTTGAGGCTGCTGAGGGGAAGACGGCTCATAATAATGGCTGGAACGGAATTAATGGAATGGCATCAAACACATGGAAACCTTGTGTTTGATGTATTTGACACCATTCCACCAATTCCACTCCAGCCATTACCACGAGCCCGTCCTCCCCAATCAAGGTGCCACCAACCTCCTGCGGGGTGTGTATTTGAGTGTATGTGTGTGGGTGTTAGTGTGAGTGTGTAAGAACGTCAGTGTAGGCGTGATAGGCAGATATGCATGTAAATGGCTGAAAAGTCACTGGGAGCTGGAATATATAAAGAACAAAAATGTAAACGCAACATGTAAAGTGTTGGTCCCATGTTTCATGAGCTGAAATAAAAGATCTTAGGAATTTTCCATACGCACAAAAAGTGTATTTTCGCAAATTTTGTGCACAAATTTGTTTACATCACTGTTAGAGAGCATTTCTTCTTTGCCAAGATGATCCATCCACCTGACAGGTGTGGCATATCAAGAAAGTGATTATACAGCATCATCATTACACACAGCACCTTGTGCTGGGGAACAATAAAAGGCCACAAAAATGTGCAGTTTTGTCACACAACACAATGCCACAGATGTCTTGAGTTATAGGGAACGTTCAATTGGCATGCTGACTGCAGGAATGTCCACCAGAGCTGTTGCCAGATAATTTAATGTTAATTTCTCTACCATAAGCTTCCATTTTAGAGAATTTGGAAGTACGTCCAACTGGCCTCACAACCGCAGACCACATGTATGGCGTCGTGTTGGCGAGTGGTTTGCTGATGTCAAAGTTGTGAACAGAGTGCCCCATGGTGGTGGTGGGATTATGGTATGGGCAGGCATAAACTACAGACAATTAACAAAATTGCATTTTATCGATGGCAATGTTAATGTATAGAGATACCGCGACGAGATCCTGAGGCCCATGGTCGTGCCATTCATCAGCCGCCATCACCTCATGTTTCAGCATGATAATGCATGGCTCCATGCTGCAAGGATCTGTACACAATTTCTAGAAGCTGAAAATGTTCCAGTTCTTCCATGGCCTGTATACTCACCAGACATGTCACCCATTGAGCATGTTTGGGATGCTCTGGATCTACGTGTGCGACAGAGTGTTCCACTTCTCGCCAATATGAAGCAATTTTGCACAGCCATTGAAGAGAGTCGGACAACATTCCACAGGCCACAAACAACAGCCTGATCAACTATATATGAAGGAGATATGGCACGCTGCATGAGGCAAGTGGTGGTCACACCAGGTACTGACTGGTTTTCTGATCCATGGCCCTACCTTTTTTTTAAGGTATCTGTGACCAACAGATGCACATCTGTATTCACAGTAATGTGAAATCTATAGATTAAGCCTAATTCATATATTTCAATTGATTTATTTCAATCCTTATATGAATTGTAACTCAGTAACATTTTGGAAATTGTTGCATGTTGCATTTATATTTTTGTTCAGTAATATAAATGTTTATGCTAATATACTAATACAGTGCCTTCGGAAAGTATTCAGACCCCTTGACTTTTTCCACATTTTGTTACGTTACATCCTTATTCTAAAATGTATTAAATCGTTTTTTCCCCTCATCAATCTACTCACAATACCCCATAATGACAAAGCAAAAACTGAAATATCACATTTACATAAGTATTCAGACCCGGCCAAACTGAGCAATCGGGGGAGAAGGGCCTTGGTCAGGGAGGTGACCAAGAACCCGATGGTCTCTGACAGAGCTCCAGAGTTCCTCTGTGGAGATGGGAGAACCTTCCAGAAGACAACCATCTCTGCATCACTCCACCAATCAGGCCTTTAGGGTAGAGTGGCCAGACGGATGCCACTCCTCAGTAAAAGGCAGATGACAGCCCGCTTGGAGTTTTCCAAAAGGTGCCTAAAGGACTCTCCGACCATGAGGAACAAGATTTAATGGTCTGATGAAACCGAGATTGAACTCTTTGGCCTGAATGCCAAGCGTCACTGGTGGTGGCGGTGAAGCATGGTGGTGGCAGCATCATGCTGTGATTATGTTTTTCAGCGGCAGGAACTGGGAGTCTAGTCAGGATCGAGGGAAAGATGAACGGGGCAAAGCACAGAGTGATCCTTCATGAAAAACAGCTCCAACGCGCTCAGGACCTCAGACTGGGGGCGAAGATTCACTTTCCAACAGGACAACGACCCTAAGCACACAGCCAAGACAACGCAGGAGTGGCTTCTGTACAAGTGTCTGAATGTCCTTGAGTGGCCCAGCCCAGCCATCGAACATCTCTGGAGAGACCTGAAAATTGCTGTGCAGCGACATTCCCCAACCAACCTGACAGAGCTTGAGAGGATCTGCAGAGAAAAATGGGAGAAACTCTCCAAATACAGGTGTGCCAAGCTTGTAGTGTCATACCCAAGAAGACTAGAGGCTGTAAGCGCTGCCAAAGGTGCTTCAACAAAGTACTGAATAAAGGGTCTGAATTCTTATGTAAATGTGATATTTCTTTTTTTTTAGCAACAATTTCTAAAAACCAGTTTTTGCTTTGTCATTATGGGGTATTGTGTGGAGATTGATGAAGAAAGATATTCTTAGAATAAGGCTGTAAAGTTGCAAAATGTAGAAAAAGTCAAGAGGTCTGAATACTTACCGAATGCATTGTACATGTCAATAGGATTAATAGCGACCAGTAGCAGGATAAATAGATACACTACATGACCAAAAGTATATAGACACCTGCTTGTTGACCATCTCATTCCAAAATCATGGGCATTAGTATGGAGTTGGTGCCCCCCTTTGCTGCCCTAACAGCCTCCACTCTTCTGGGAAGACTTTCCACTAGATGTTGGAACATTTCTGCGAGGACTTGCTTCCATTCAGCCACAAGAGCATTAGTGAGGTTGGGACTGATGTTGGGCGAATAGGCCTGGCTCGCAGTCGGCGTTCCAATTCATCCCTAAGGTGTTTGAAGAGGTTGAGGTCAGGGCTCTATGCACCCTCCACCAAACTTTACAGTTGACACTATGCATTGGGGCAGGTAGCATTCTCCTGGTATCCTCCAAACCCAGATCCATCTGTCGGACTGCCAGATGGTGAAGCATGATTCATCACTCCAGAAAACGCATTTCCACTTCTCCAGAGTCCAATGCCAGCGAGCTTTACACCACTCCAGCTGACGCATGGCATTGCACATGGTGATTTTAGGCTTATGTGCGACTGCTTGGCCATGAAAACCCATTTCATGAAGCCCACAACGAACAGTTCTTGTGCTGACGTTGCTTCCAGAGGCAGTTTGGAACTAGGTAGTGAGTGTTGCAACCGAGGATAAACAATTTGTACGCGCTTCAGCACTCTGCGGTCCTGTTCTTTGAGCTTGTGCGGCCTACCACTTCGCGGCTGAGCCGTTGTTGCTCCTAGACGTTTCCACTTCACAATAACATCACTTGCAGTTGACCGGGGCAGCTCTAGCAGGGAATACATTTGATGAACTGGCTTGTTGGAAAGGTGGCATCCTATGACGGTGTCACGTTGAAAGTAACTGAGCTCTTCAGTAAGAACATTCTACTGCCAATGTTTGTTTATGGCAATTGCATGGCTGTGTGCAAAGGGTGTGGCTGAAATAGCCAAATCCACTTATTTGAAGGGGTGTCCACATACTTTGTATATATAGTGTAGATATAGTGTAGATACTAATGGTAATGGCAATCAATAGTCAATGAATAGCAGCGTAGTGGTAGTAATACATTTAATCAAGAATCATTTTTGCAGCAGTGTATGTGCCTGTGAGCATAAGTGTGTGGTGTCAGTAATAAGTGTGTGAGTAACACGGAACCCAAACCGGCTGCGCGCGTTCGCCATCGTGCGCTATCGTGCATACATTTATTTTGTCCCCCTACACCAAACACGATCACGACACGCAGGTTAAAATATCAAAACAAACTCTGAACCAATGATATTAATTTGGGGACAGGTCAAAAAGCATTAAACATGTATGGCAATTTTGCTAGTTAGCTTGCACTTGCTAGCTAATTTGTCCTGGGATATAAACATTGAGTTGTTATTTTACCTGAAATGCACAAGGTCCTCTACTCCAACAATTAATCCACACATAAAACGGCCAACCGAATCGTTTCTAGTCATCTCTCCTCCTTCCAGGCTTTTGCATCTTTGAACTTATATGGTGATTGGCATCTAAACGTTCATAGTATTACCACGACGACCGGCAAAACAGTTCGTCTTTCAGTCACCCACGTGGGTACCTGCTTGAGGAGATGGCTCGTGGGTACCTGCTTCTATAAACCAAAGAGGAGATGGGAGAGGCAGGACTTTCAGCGCAATCTGCGTCAGAAATAGAAAAGAGTTTAATTTGAGCCCTTGGCATCGCAGACGCTCGTTGGCGCGCGGGGGCAGTGTGGGTGCAGTAATTGAATAACATAGATTTCAAAATGTATTCTGCGACGCTTGCGCATGCGACGTGTCCGGTCTGGTCAGCATGTAAGGGTGTATGTGAGTGTGTGTATGTGAGTATGTGTGTGCGTCACAGTAGGTTGGCGGCACCTTAATTGGGGAGGACGGGCTCGTGGTAATGGTTGGAGTGGAATTAGTAGAATGGTATCAATGGAAACCATGTGTTTGATGCCATTCCATTCGCTCCGTTCCAGCCATTATTATGAGCCGTCCCCCCCTCAATAGTCTCTGCGAGAGCATTAGTTGTTAGCCATTTAACAGTCTTATGTCTAGGGGATAGAAGCTGTTACGAGGACAAAGACACAGAGAGACAGAGAAAACAACACCACAAGTAAGAGAACATCAGACAGGGTTCAGACTGATTGGTCTGTGCGCAGCCAGCTAGCCTCAGCCAGCACATTTACATAAGGCCAAACCTTTTCACATCTCTCCACATAACAACCACTCTGTATCCCTCATTATCCATCTCTAACACTACCTTTCTATCTCTCTAAAAAAAACACAAACGCAATCTGTCTCTGCGACACTTAAATGATCAAATCTATTTCCATCATGCCTCCAATCTCTCTTCCCCTCCTCTCCTTCCCCCATGGGTTACAGACATGCGCATGTGTGTGTGTGTGTGTGTGTGCGTGCGTGTGCTACACAGCAGCCCAGGGCTTTTATAAGCAGAATTCTATTTCCTCTCTCTCTGCATTACATTGCTTCCCTACTAAACTAGTTCACAACCTCAAGGGATAATACAGTAATGATAAAACTTGATCTATAGAGTGGAATTAATACTTGACAATAAGCTACACTAAGCTACACTAACTCACTCACTCAGTGTTGAACACACGTAGGCACACGACACACACACATGCATGAACACACACACAACACACACACATATGCACCAACACATTCACACAGTTGATGTGCTCGCCTTTAGCCATCTAGTGATTAGCCAGTGCTAATGGCTTATTGGGCCACTGCCTCCAGCAGGTTGATGGTGCTCTGTGTCTGGGACTGCTAATGACATTATCATACCAATGATTCTGCCTCTCTCTTTCTCTCTCTTTCTGTCTCTCTCTTTTTATCTCCCACTTTCTGTCTCTCTCTCTATTTCTGTCTCTCTCTTTCTTTCTCACTCCCACTTTCTGTCTCTCTCTCTTTTTCTGTCTCTCTCTCTTTTTCTGTCTCTCTCTCTCTTTCTGTCTCTCTCTCTATTTCTGTCTCACTCTCTGTCTCTCACTCTTTCTCTTCCTCTCCCTCTATTTTTTTAATCACTCCCCACTGGGCACAAACTGGTTGAATCAATGTTGTTTCACTTGAAGAAAGTAATCTGTTGTGTTGAGGGTGAAATCTCAACCACAGGATTATATCATCATGGTAACCAATTTTCAACATAGACAAACTATGTTTGTTGGATTTGTACTTTGGAAACAATGTCAGATCTTCAAAGTTATATCCACTAACAGAAAAAAACAATAGGCTGGCCAGCACCTCCTATTGAATAATTGACTTATATACAGCTATCCATTTGGTCTCCCATCCAGGGTTTTAACCAAACCAAACCCAGCCCTGCTTAGCTTTGATATGTCGCTGACTACTAATGTGCTATAGTGAGAATGATTATTGAGAGATCTCTTAATAACTAAATGGATTTCCTGTTTCTATCGAAGTCATTCCAAAGGGTAGGTTTAACAGTGCAAATGAAATGTAACCATACTTTACAGGTCATATATCATCAATATTTATGCCTATGTCGCATTTGTCATCAACAGCTATTGTTTCAATTCAACCCAGGATTCAACTAAAAATAGACAATACAATAGGCCTAGGGTTTCAAGCTTTGGTTGATTTAACATTTTATCTTCAAGTTGTTAATTAATATGTTGGATTCACTTCTCCATCTCAACCAAAAATCTAAGTTAAAGAGTAGGACTAAATCAAATCAAACTTTATTTAAAGTGCATTTAATGTTTGATTTGATTTAGTCCTATTCTTAAACTTATTTTTTGTAGAGTTTTTTTGGGGTTGAGATGAATCCAACATATCAAGTATTAATTTGTAGACAAAGTGGAATTAAAGCCAGAATAAGTTTGTGGCACAGAAGATACATCGCCTTCAAATATTGAGATTTTGTTGCGTTGACAACCAAACACAATTCAATATCACTTTTGAAATACATGAAACAGCCTACAGTTAAGACTATCTTACAAACTAATGTAACAGTATTTATTCAACCTTAGAATGAGTAACACATCCATGGCCACATTTTGAGGTTACTGTAACTATAAATGTCTTGTTATGTAAAAAAGTGTTAATGTTCAAGATATCATGCTGAGGTCACGGGTCTGTGGAGATCTTAGCTATATGCCTGTAATAATCAGAGCAGATTCTGGAACACCAGCTACTTTTAATGTCATCTCAACAGCAATCCAGGTAATTTGGCTGTGCTATTAGATGAAGCACACTGATAACACATGAAGTTGTTGTATAAATACTAAACATCTGACATTGTATTCCCATTTGAACTTTGTTGTGCTATTAAATGGTTGAAAGCGCAGTGATAACACATTGGGAATTCAACAAACTTCTGGCTGTCTTTTTGAGTGGGCGAATAAAGGTTGAAATCGCATTGATCAATGTCTCAACCAAATATTACCCACATTTCCCAGTTGAAATGACGTGGTGTTCCCAGCGGGTTTCTCTATCTTTATCTCTCTCTCTAACAACATAACGAGGGAGAGTAGGGGTCACAAGGTGTTGTTCCTGGAAATAGATGTTCATCAGGTTTTGTTAAGGGTTCTTTGGTTGTCCTAGAAAGTTGCTTGGTTTTCTGAGAAAACTAAACACCTTCTAGGGGTTGCTGAGTGTGTTTTGTTTTCCAGAGAGTGTCTCCTCCGCTCTGTGTCTGTTTGTGGGTAACTCTAATGAACAGATACAATGTTGCCATGACAATCCTGCTAATCAACAGTGTCTACTGTAATTATACTTCATTAGAATAAGAACAGTTATTCAGATGGAAGATTGTTGCAGGAGCACTCATAGTATGTGCCCAAATGACACCCTACTTCCTGCATAGTGCACTTCTTTAGACCAGAGCCCTATGGGCCCTGGTTAAATGTAGTGTACTATATAGGGAATAGGGTGCTATTTTGGAAGCAACCATACACTCAGCATTTGTTTGCTGGGAAGAGAGACTGAGGTTGTCACATTCAGCAATCAGGTCTGTGTTTCCCTCTTCTGGTGCAGTCATCACACTCATCAAAAACATTTAAAAGTCAGTGATTAAAACATTTTCCTGGAATCGAATGGAATCTATGCACGCCTCCCATCCTCCTGTGTGTCAGAGTCCATTAGTAACAGCAATGAGGGAAATTACCTTGACTGTGTGACACTGTGTATGTGTGTGTGTGTGTGTGTGTGTGTGTGTGTGTGTGTGTGTGTGTGTGTGTGTGTGTGTGTGTGTGTGTGTGTGTAGAGGACAGTCATCATTACTAATCAGCCCAGCTATAGGATGTGACTTTTGGAAACCGGAAGTAAAATAGAGGACAATTATCAAGAGAGAAGGTGAGGTAAGGTCTTAACTTTACAGAGAGAGAGAGGGGTGGAGAGAAAGAGAGGTAGAGAGAGAGGTGGAGGGAAAGAGAGAATGAGGAGGATCTGAGAGACAGAACAGATCAATACGGTGGAACGCGGATATGTGAATACTTCTGTATACAGATCTGTGTGAAGAAGCTGGAGCAAATATACTACTAGCCAAGCAGGGAGAGAAGCTAAGGCTCTGACATGCTCACATGCATGCTCATGCACAGGTGTATGCGTACACACACACAGACACACAGACACGCGCACACACACGCACACACAGACACACCCTACTGGCCAAGCAGGGAGAGAGGTCAAGGTTCTGGCTCAGGAGAGAACAGATCAATACGATCAATAGAAAAGTGTGGAAGAGATAAACCATGGTGAAATGGGAAACAGCGTTTCCTGTTTGGTTTCTGGTAAATGAATGAATGAATATATTTATGAATACATGTTTTACCCCCAACTAGGCTTACTGACTCCATTTCTTTCAATATAGTACACCATAGGCGGAAATCCCAGGGGGGACGGGGGGGACACGACCCCCCCATCCTGGGAAAAATATGATTTGTCCCCCCCAATATATCACTGTAAACATAACTATGTAATTTCAATAATATTAATAATACGCAATGAAAGCACTTGTGCTGATTATAGACACTTAATAGCGCGTTTTTAAGTTTCACAAGATTGTGACCCCCCCGCCCTTTGCCTCACAATGGTTTGATCCACTGCCAGTTCTTTAGCTGGCAAGGTAATAGAGGGTTCGTATCTACTGTCCGAAAGGCACTCAGTGTACGTAACTGACGTGAGTATCCAGTCAATCGCGCCTTAGCATGTATATATTTTTTTAATGTTGCAGGGTTCACACACTAGCTGAATTTGCAGAGCTAGCGCGCAACTAAAGCAACATTAACTATCAAGCTAGCTAGTACCTATTCCATTTATGTGGCGTCGTCAAAGATGGAATATTTGCTATCGTCAGTATATTCCAAAATTAGCATGCAGCTGTAGTGCTTCAAAGTCCCTGTGATAAGGTTAGCGATAAACTGAAAGTCCAAACTGAACAGAACTACACTCTCTTATACCTTGTCTTATATATTTTAATGGTCTCGTTGCAAAGCTAAATTGTCGCTAGTGAATTTTTATTTTTTTCACCTTTAACCAGGTGGCAAAGATTATAGCAAACACCACAGAAACGGAATTGGTGCTCGCTAGCTTTGCAAATTCAGCTATTGTTGGAAGCCTGCCAATATGAAACAAACTATGTTAAATTTCAAAACGTTGCAGCATGTGTTGTGTAAATGTGTGTGTGCAGCTAGACCGATCAGCCAGCCAGGTAGAAAAATGTCAGAAAAAAGTAAAAAGACGGACATCAGAGTATTTTTCAGTACACCAAAACGCAAAGTAAGAACTCTAGTAGCCTAATATCTCAAGACCAGTGATAAAATGTTCATAAGAAAGAAATGAAATGCTAATGGAAATGTTTCACAATGATGTCATTAGGCAGAGCAGGCAACAGATGGCACACAGACAGCAGAGCTGGGGACAGATATGCAGGGACAGACTGGCAGAGACAGGGAGTCTCAGGTAAGTTTGTTGAGTCTTTGTTTTGGCAACATTATGAAAGGTTCTCCATTTTTTGATTTGTAAAATAGGGACATAATTGGAAAATGCCATGGATACCCCACTCTCAACTTAAACTGGTGACTGAACCAAGATTGTTTAAGGCAATGGTATTGCTGTTGTGATTAATTGTGTAGTTTTGGGTACCGGTAGTTAGGAGTACAGCAAACACCTTATTTCTTTTCTAGGAGACGACTGTGAGTCAGTGAGGGTGGTGAAAGGGAAAGAGCCAAGGAGAGAGACTTCAGAGGACAGTGTCACAGCCACGGCAGGACCAGGTGTCACCCTTGTTGCCGCAGCACCAGTATAGGGGACAGTGCACAGCATCGTCCAGTTACCTCAGTGATGACCAAAACCATTATCAAGGCCACACCCACAATTTATAGAACCGCAAACTCTTGCAAACAGAGTGTTGACGTTTCAAGAGAGAGGAACACTGCACTGATAAGGAACACTGCTATAACTATTATTATTAGTAGTATTATAATGATTTAAACAAGTTGGGACAACCCTTCAGTTAACTACTGTACCTAACAATTATCCAGTAGTAGTGATTATGGTCCCTCAATATACATTTAACATATTACAACATAGTCTATGTGTTACAGCACTACTTTTGGTGTCCCCCTCAGGAATTGCTCCTGAGAAAATTTAATGTAATTGTCCCCTCCAAGGTTGATATCAGATTTTCGCCCCTGAGTACAACTGTAACATCAAATGCAAACCGAGACACACATGCACCCACATCCATCCTTTTACTCTCATTGATATAATTTTAATAAATGGAAAATGGGTAGTCTCTTTATTCCTAGTTATATGTACATATCTACCTCAAGTACCTCGTACCCCTGCACATGGACTCGGTACTGGTACCCTGTGTATATAGCCAAGATATCATTACTCATTGTATATATTTATTATTACTTTTATTATTATGTGTTTTATTTCTCTATTATTTCTCTACTTTCTTTCTCTCTGCATTGTTGGGAAGGGCCGTATGTAAGCATTTCACTGTTTGTCTACACCTGTTGTTTAAAATTTGATTTGACTAAAGAAGGAATCATTCACAGGAATCGAACAGAACAGGAAGTTCTCTCTGAATCTGCCTGGCAATTCTGCTCTAATTGTAGTCCATGACGACAGCACTCCAACCCCGGCTAATTTTCTCTCTTGACCCCTTACCTTTCCCTCTGCTCCAATCAGACTGTCGCTGCTTTTAGCTGTCAGCTCTGCTCTCTGTTTCTCTCCTCCCTCTCTCTCCTTCTTTACTCGCTGTCTCTCTCTCCCTCTCTCCCTCTCCTCCCTCTTTCTCTCTCCCCCTTCAATCTGGCACAATATTTTACATTACAATCAAACTATGTCCTTTTTACCTTAATTAAATATTTACGAGAGCCAGCCATTGCCTGGTGCCCTAACTCTGAACCACACAGCCCAGCATGCTAATCTACATCTCACAGATAGACTGGGCTTTAGTGCACAGCTGGAGTCCGATCACAATCAGTAGACAAACAAGACAGCTTCTCTCTACATATTACATATTCAGCTACACAGTGAGAATGAGATAAGTGACATCTAATCCCATCTTGCTCTCTCCAGTCAGACAAAATTATATTAATATTCTTTCTTACTCCCATGGTGTTGAGATTTACATTGTGTCAACTGTGTGAGAGAGAAAAATTGATAATCTGATAATAAAGCAGTTATTGTTTGTCTCTCTACATCTCAGCCTATCAGTCAAAATAAATCTGTCCAACAAATGAGACCAAAAGCACCTCTCTCAGGCTTCTCTCCACTTATGCCACATTCGCATGCTAGTCGGAACTAGGAAACTGGAATTTCCGACTCGCTAACTGGTTGAACGTGGTATGGGTATAACAACAACCAGTTAGCAAGTCGGAAATTCCAGAGTTTCCTAGTTCACACTAGCAAGTGAATGCGATATAACTCTCCTGAAAAAACACTACCTCCTAGTACAATTAAGGAAATGAAGGATGAACTGAATATGAAGTGTGTGTGAGTAACTGTTTCATATTAGAATGTTGGCAGAGTTTATGTCAGCTGCTCTTGGAGCTCAGTCTCTGTCTACAAATCTAAACCTATGAAGCTTGTCTGCATGACTGAATCTCTCTCTCTCTCTCTCTTCCCCTCTCTCTCTCTCTACCTCTCTCTCTACCTCTCTCTCTCACCTGCCACTCAGGAGGGCACAACGTTACAAAGCGTTCAGGTAGAAATGTATTGACTAGAATAGAGCTGACAGTCACACCACCCCAGCCTGTGATATCATGATGTGTTGAGGTCACCCTTATTTTCCTCTTGAAGTAAGGGAGGGAAATGAAATACAATCAACTGTAACAGTGAATAAGACTGATGATCTTTGCTGCTTGGAGGAGAGAAAAACGGTGTGAGAGGGAGATGGGAGGGAGTGAAGAGAGGGAGGGAGGGAAGAGAGGGAGGGAGAGAAGAGAGGGAGGGAGAGAAAGAGAGAAGTAGAGGTTGAGATGAAGTTACACAGAAGCAGTTCTATTGTGGGGAAGTGTGTGACTGCAGGCTTTTAATGGATTACTCCTTTCAGCAACCACACGCATGGACGCTTGCACACAGATGGTTTTGAGCCTGTGCTGAATTGTAGGTGGGCCGTGGGTGGCTCAAGCGGGAGTCAAAAATAAATCTCTCCTCTATCTACCTCACCAGTGTTCAGGGTGTGCAGGCTTTAGTTCCAGCCCAGCACCACCACACGTGATTTAGCTAATCAAGTTTGACTGTTAATGTGTGTAATGCGCTGTGCTGGGCTGGTGTAAACACATACACTTCATCATGCTCTCCTCGACCAGGTTTGAAGAAGAATGCAGAACACATTATCATAGAACACTAACATGCTGTGTTTGCATTTAATGTCTATGGACACATAGTTAACCTGTCAGAATGTAGACATTATTATGAGTGTAGTGTGATTGATCACACAGTCTTGTCTGTGTCTGACACCTTGGAGTCGAGGCGACGATGTAAGCAAAACAATGTACTAACACACAAACACAGACACACACGCACTAACACGATGACACACACTGCACACCCTTAGATTAACACCTCCCTCCCCTGATTGTCCTCTCTCTCTAATCTTGTTCATCTCCTGTCAAATTAGATTGATGTCCCGGGAAACACAAATCCATATAACTGTTCCCCTGGGGAGGGAGATTAATGTGGGATGGGGAAACGGTGGAGAGGCAGTTAAGTAGAACACTCCCCCCTAGGACATCACTCTCTCACTCTCACACACACACACATGCGCGCGCACACACACACACGTACACACACATACACATGCACACGCACGTGTGCACGTATTGCCACTGCGACGACATCCAGTATGTAAGCCTCGGTCCCATTACCTACTAATTAAGATGTGAAGGATGTCTTCTAGGAACGTGTGTGTGTATGTGTGATTGAATGCTGCTGAAAACACCTTGTTATCAAGCTGGATACACAGTCAATGTCGCAATGACAATAAAAGCCACACGATCATGCACGCGCGCACGCACGCACGCA
Organism: Salvelinus sp. IW2-2015; assembly: GCF_002910315.2. Lineage (NCBI taxonomy): Eukaryota > Metazoa > Chordata > Actinopteri > Salmoniformes > Salmonidae > Salvelinus > Salvelinus sp. IW2-2015. Next base: position 28,425,731 of record NC_036842.1, read on the forward strand.
CGCACGCACACACACACACACACACACACACACACACACACAGACATATAAACAATCAAACATAAACACACACACACACATAAACACACGCACACACTCACACACACATACACACACAGTCCTATTTAAACCATGGACAGTATGTTATTGCCATTGACACTTGACACCTTGATGAATAATTGGTGTTCTAATCTTAATGCATTTAGGTATCATCAGTCTTACTGTAAAATGGAAGATGACGCAGTCTCTCTCTCTCTACCGTACCTGCAGTCACGACCTCTGAATGCTTGGCTATGAAAAGCCAACTGACATTTACTCCTGAGGTGCTGACCTGTTGCACCCTCAACAACCACTGTGATTATTATTTGACCCTCCACCCGGAACAGCCAGAAGAGGACTGGCCACCCCTCAGAGCCTGGTTCCTCTCTAGGTTTCTTCCTAGCTTCCTCAATTTCTAGGGAGTTTTTCCTAGTCACTGTGCTTCTACATCTTGTCACGTTCTGACCTTAGTTTCTTTTTTATGTCTTTGTGTTAGGTTGGTCAGGGCGTGAGTTGGGATGGGCAGTCTATGTTCTTTTTTCTAGGTTGTTTGTTTTCTATGTGTTTGGCCTGGTGTGGTTCCCAATCAGAGGCAGCTGTTTATCGTTGTCTCTGATTGGGAGCCATATTTAGGTAGCCTGTTTTCCATTGTGTGTTGTGGGTGGTTGTTTCCGTTTCAGTGTTTTCACCATTCGGGACTGTTTCGGTTTTCATTTTGATTCTCTTGTTCTTTTTGTATTTTGTATTCATTCTCATTAAAAGTTTATGGATACGTACCACGCTGCACATTGGTCCGATGTTTCCTACTCCTCCTCAGACGAAGAGGACGAAAGCCGTTACACATCTGCATTGCTTGCTGTTTGGGGTTTTAGGCTGGGTTTCTTTATAAGCACGTTGTGACATCAGCTGATGTAAAAAGGGCTTTGTAAATACATGTGATTGATTTGATTGATATAGACATGCATACAACTCAAACCGAATAGGAAGTTATTCTAACCTCAACCTACACATATGGTTACCTAACAAGACTTGCTTCGTCTTTCAGAAGTAGCTCCTGTAGGTTGAATTACTTTTTCTTAGACGTGAGTCAGGTTATTGTGCAACATCCAGCTCTTCAATAGCAGAATCTCAAAGACATATGTATCAGAATAGTAGCGGTAGCCTGAGATGGGGAAACATCACATTGTTATATAAGCTATTGGTCTAATATTGGGTTCTATGTTACTGGCTGACGCACTGAAGATGCAGTACTTGAGTTCCATTTATTTAGATGGAGAGATAAAATGAGCAAAGAGGTGAGGAGAGTAGTAGGGGAGGAGAGAGAAGAGGACAGGGGAGGAGAGGAGATGACAGGGGAAGAGAGGAGAGGGGAGGAGAGGACAGGGGAAGAGAGGAGAGCCAGGGAAGAGAGGAGAGGGGAGGAGAGGACAGGGGGAGAGATGACAGGGGAAGAGAGGAGACGCCGCGGAGAGAGGAGAGGACAGGGGAAGAGAGAAGAGGCGAGGGGAAGAGAGGAGATGACAGGGGAAAGAGAGGAGAGAAGGGGAGGAACAGGGGAGGAGAGGAAGGGAAGAGAGGAGAGGGGAGAGGACAGGGAGGACAGGGGAGGAGAGGACAGGGAAGAGAGAGAGGACAGGGGAGAGGAAGAGGACAGGGAAGAAGGAGATGACAGGGGAAGAGAGGAGAGGGGAGGAGAGGACAGGGGAGGACAGGGGAGGAGAGGACAGGGGAAGAGAGAGGGAGAGGGGAGGAGAGGACAGGGAGGACAGGGGAGGAGAAGGACAGGGGAAAGAGAGGAGAGGACAGGGGAAGAGAGAAGAGGACAGGGGAAGAGAGGAGATGGACAGGGGAAGAGAGGAGAGGGGAGGAGAGGACAGGACAGGGGAAGGAACATGGAGGAGAGGAGGGGAAGGAGGAGAGGGAGGACGGACAGGGAGAGAGGAGAGGAAGGGGGAAGAGAGAAGAGACAGGGAAGAGAGGAGATGACAGGGGAAGAGAGGGAGATGAGGGGAGGACAGGGGGAGAGGACAGGGGAAGAGAGGAGAGGGGAGGAGAGGCAGGGGAGGACAGGGAGGAGAGGACAGGGGAAGAGAGGAGAGGACAGGGGAAGAGAGAAGAGGACAGGGGAAGAGAGGAGATGACAGGGGAAGGAGGAGAGGGGGAGGAGCGGAAGGGGAGGACAGGGGAGGAGAGGACAGGGGAAGAGAGGAGAGGGGAGGAGAGGACAGGGGAGAGAGGACAGGGGAAGAGAGGAGAGGAAGGGGAAGAGAGAAGAGGAAGGGAAGAGAGGAGATGCAGGGAAGAGAGAGAGGGGAGGAGAGGACAGGGGAGGACAGGGGGAGAGGACAGGGGAAGGAGGAGAGGGGAGGACAGGACAGGGGAAGAGAGGAGAGGACAGGGGAAGAGAGAGAGGACAGGGAAGAGAGGGAGAGACGGGAAGAGAGGAGAGGAAGGGAACAGAGAGGGAGGAGAAGGAGCGAGAGAGAGAGGAGAGGAGAGAGGACAGGGAGGACAGGGGAGGAGAGGGACAGGGGAAGAGAGGAGAGGACAGGGGAAAGAGAAGAGGACAGGGGAAGAGAGGAGATGCAGGGGAAGAGAGGAGAGGGGAGAGAGGACAGGGGAGGACAGGGGAGGAGAGGACAGGGGAAGAGAGGAGAGGGGAGGAAGGCAGAGACAGGGGGAAGAGACAGGGGAAGGAGGAGAGGAAGGGGAGAGAGAAGAGGACAGGAGAGAGGAGATGAAGGGGAGAGAGGAGGAGGAGAGGACAGGGGAGACAATGGGAGAGAGGAAGGGGAGAGAGGAGAGGAAGGGGAGGAGAGGAGAGGACAGGGGAGGAGAGGAGAGTCGAGGAGAGCAGAGGGGAGGACAGGGGAGGAGAGTAGTAGGGAGGAGAGGACAGGGGAGGAGGGTAGTAGGTGAGGAGTAAGGGAGGAGAGGAGAGTAGTACGGGGAGGAAAGTAGTAGGGGAGGAAAGGAGAGTAGTAGGTGATGAGAGGAGAGTAGTAGTAGGGAGGAAAGTAGCAGGGGATAGAAGGAGAGTAGTGGGCCGCCGAGAGAGGACAGGGGAGAGAGGACAGGGGAGGAGAGCAGATCTAGTTGGGGAGAGAGAGGGAGGGAAGGGTAAGTCGGGATGGGCGGCGGGGGGGGGGAGAGGAGAGGAAGGGGGGTCAGTGTAGTAGGAGGATGAAGCAGGTTAGGGCAGGAGAGAGAGTAGTTAGGGGAGAGACGTGACAGGGAGGGGAGTAGTAGGTCCGGATGAGAGCGATAGGGACAGGACGAGAGAGAGTAGTTAGGTGAGAGAGAAGAGATCGAGGGAGGAGAGTAGAGGGAGGACGAGAACGGAGAAGCAGTAGTAGGTGAGGAGAGGCAGTTAGCGTGAGGCAGAGTAGAGGGGGGAAGAGAGGTAGTGGGAGAAGTCAGGCGAGAGGAGTAGGGGAGGAGGAGAAGTAGGAGGAGAGGAGAACGGAGAAAGACAGGGAGGGATAGTAGGAGAGGAGAGGACGGGAGGAGACGGAGAAAGGAGGTCGGAGAGTAGTAGGGGAGGAGGGGACGATTGGTAGAAGGGCGAAGACGGGAGAAGAGGAGTGTAGTAGGCGAGGAGAGGGAGAGTAGTAGGGTTAGGAGAGGAGTAGGGAGACGTAGTAGGAGAGGAGAGACAGGGGAGAAGGGGAAGGGTATTAGGGAGGGCAAGAGGAGAGCAATAGTGGGAGAGGAGAGAATAGGTGAGGAGAAGGTATAGAGTGAGGAAGGTGAGGAAAGGTGAGGAGAGAATATTGGTGAGGATGAGAGAGAGAATAGGTAGGAGGGAGAAATGGTGAGGAGAGGAGAGATAGTGAGAGAGAGTAGTGAGGAGAGAGAGAAATAGGTGAAGGAGAGGAGAGTATAGGTGAGGAGAGAAGAAATAGGTGAGGAAGGAGAGTAGTAGGATGAGGAGAGGAGAGTAATGGTGAGGAGAGGAGAGAATAGGTGAGGAGAAGGAGAGAATAGAGAGAGGGGGTATAGGTAGAGAAGGAGAAGTAATAGGTGAGGAGACGGAAGTAGGGAGGAAGGAATAGGTGGAGGAGAGGAGAGTAGTAGGTTGAGGAGAGGAGAGTAGTAGGGGAGGAGATGAGAGTAGTAAGGGGAGAGGAGTAGACGTAGTAGGGGAGAGAGGAGAGTAGTACTGGGAGAGAGAGGTAGTAGCGGAGAGGAGGAGTAGGTGAGAGGTAGTAGGTGGAGAGAAGAGGACCGATAGTCAGGGGAGGAGAGGAGTATGCGGAGGGGGGAGGTCAGTAGGGAGGAGAGGAGAGTAGTTACGTGAGAGGAGAGTGCAGTAGGTGAGGAGAGGAGCAGTAGTGAAGAAAGGACAGGCGGAGGAGAGGAGAGGTAGGAGGGGACGGAGACGGACAGGGCACGGAAATAGGAGAGTGAGTAGGCGCCGGGGAGCGATGGCGCAGAAGAGGACAAGGGAGGACGAGGAGAGTAGCTAGGGCGAGGAGAGGATCAGGGGAGAATAGGAGAGTAGAGTGGAGATAGAAGGACACGGGAGAAGAGGGGTAGTAAGCGGGAAGAGGAGAGTACGCTCAGGCGGACGGAGAGGACAGTGGTAGGCCGGCGGAGAGGACCCCAGGGAGGAGAGGAGAGTAGTAGGGAGGAGAGACAGTGGAGAGCAGAGGAGAGTAGTACATTTACATTTAAGTCGATTTAGGCTGCAGACGTCTTCAATCAGAGCACTTAACCAAATATAGGGCGAAGGAAAGGACAGGGGAGAAGAGGACAAGGGGAGGAGGGGAGAGTACTAGGCGGACGGAGAGGACTGGAGAATAGGAGAGCTAGTAGGGGGAGAGGAAGGGGAGAATTAGGACAGGGGAGAATAGGAGGTCGTAGGAGGAGGAGAGGTCAGGGGAGGAGAGGACGGGCAGGAAGTTGTATGTGGAAGGGAAGCAGAGCACGTAGTAGGGGAGGAGAGGAGGTAGTAGGAGGGGAGGACAGGGGAGGAGAGTAGTAGGGAGGAGAGGAGCGTAAGTAGGGGAGAGAGGAGAGTAGTAGGGGAGGAGAGGACGGGGGAGAGTACTGGAGGACGGGAGAGTAGGAGGGGAGGAGAGGACAGGGAGAATAGGAGAGTAGTAGGGAGGAGGAGGAGTGGAGAAGAGGAGAGTAGTATGCGGGAGGAAAAGACAGGGGAGAAGAGGACAAGGGAGGAGAGAGAGTAGTGGGGAGGCGAGGACAGTGGGGAGAGGAGAAGTCGTAGGGAGGAGAGGACAGTGGACAAAGAGGACAATTAGGAGAAGAGGAGAGTAGTAGGGGAGGAGAGGACAGTGGGAAGAGGACAGGAGAAGAGGAGAGTAGTAGGGGAGGAGAGGAATAAACAGTGGGGAGAAGAGGACAGGGGGATGAAAGGAGAGAGGAGGTAGTAGGGGAAGGAGTGGAGGTAGTAAGGTAGGAAGAGGACGCACGCTCGCTACACCACCGGAGAGGACAGGGGAGGGCCGAGTCAGTACGGGAGGAAGGGAGAGTAGTAGGGGAGGGAGAGGAAAGTAGTAGCGGAGGAGAGGACAGGGGAGGAGAGGAGAGAAGGAGGTCAGGAGAGTAGTAGGGGAGGAGAGGACAGGATAGGAGAGTAGTAGGGGAGGAGAGGACAGGGGAGGAGAGGGGAGTAGTAGGGAGGACAGGAGGGGACAGGGCAGGAGAGGAGAGGGGAGCATTGTGCAATATTCCACACACACACGCAGTATGGACATCACCTCGGAGTCTGTGTGTCCCGCCAGGCCACTCAGTAACGGCAGACATCGGCGCCGGTAGAGATGATTTGGCACCGTCACCACAACAACCTCCTGACCAATCTGTGAGTGTGTGTGTACGTGAAGCTAAAGCAGCTTTTAAAGTAGAACAAGGTTACACAGGCTTTATTCCTTTATAATAATTTCCCATTTTCGTAATTCCATACTATGTGATTATTTAATCAGATTAGCCCAATCAAAAGGTTAATTGGTGATGACATCAGAGCTCGTTAGGAGGAGGGCGTGATTTGATAAGACACGTGTGACACGTTTCACTGCAACCGGATCCCAGATTGCACCTCTATTGTCATGATCTTTCACCCCGAGCAGCTGGGGTTCTGAAATGAAACAATGATTACATCCGTCTGCTGTGGAGGTGATATCCTATTTAGTGTGAAACTGTTTGCCAATAAGGACATGGATTGTAAGGGAACCTTCGCTGTGAGACAAGTGAAGCAACACTGTAAGATCAGTGGAAGACCACCTCCTGGGGAAAATTTTTTGTTTTAAAGTACATTTCATGCAATTCTACACATGTTGCCATGGGAGTAAAGAAAATGTTGCAAGTTTTCTGCAATTCTACACATTTTGCCATTTGGCAGGAGAGAAGTTTAGCAATTTTATAAAAAATGTCATTTTTTTTTCTTTTTTCTTTTAAAATGCCATTTAAAAAAATAATGGGGCAGAGAGAAAAACATTTGCAGTTTTTGCACATTTTGCACATTTTGCCAAGACATTGCCTTGTTTATGATATCTGAGTGAAAAAAAATACAAATAAATGGGGCTCCCCTTGAGGTCAGGGCCCCTGGGCACATGCCCTGTGTGTCCGGTCGGTATTCAGACATGATTACTACAGGTTTAGACAGCTGGCATGGCAAATTGAGAGACTGACAGAAAACTGCTGATGCATAACTAAATTAGAAATTGCACCTTGTGTATTCTACTATTCTAACTCTTAACAGTAAGTTGAGACCCCTACTAAGTAAAAATGTAAAATGTTTTTTTGTTTGTTTTTTGGGTCGTGGCCCCCCTAGTGTCTGGGGGTCCTAAGCGACCGTTTATGGTGCTTATGCCTGGAGCCGGCCCTGTCTGTCAGACAGACAAACACCCAGTTAGCAGTAAACTAGCCAACCGTGTTAACACAGAGAGAATATTAAAAAGAGAAATGGTTTGTATTGCAAATTAAGTCAGAGAGAGAAAGACACAAATAGAGGAGTGGCGGAGAAGAGTCACAGGGTCGTGTGGTGTGTGTGTGTGTGTGTGTGTGTGTGTGTGTGTGTGGTGTGTGTGGGTGTGGTGTGTGTGTGTGGTGTGTGTGTGTGTGTGTGTGTTGTGTGTTTTTAGCTAGTGTGAGTGCATGCGTGTGTGTCTGCTAGTGTGTGTTTGTAACGTGCGCTCATGTGTTTGTGTGCGTGTGTGTGTGTCTGTATTTCTGTTCTCTCAGAAGAGGCTGAATGGACATTCTAGGCCTTAGCTACTTTTTCACTAACCACGCAGTGTTCTATAGTACATTGCTCTAGCCACTCCAGAAAATGCTATTAATTCAACTCCCAACCTCCCTCTCTCTTTCTCCCTCCCTTCTCTACCTCACTCTCACTCTCTCTCCCTTTTCCTCTCTCTCGCTGTCTCTCATTCTCGTAATCCTTCGTGTTCTTTGGCTTGCTGTTTAGCCCTTCATACCTCTCTCCCACTACATTTCATCCTCTAGAACTGCATATTCCTGTATATTTACTTTTACATCCACACACTCTCATATACGCATATAAATGATGGATATAGGCACAGCCTCCTCAGTATGTGATGGAGCCAAAACTCCCACAGAGATCACCTGTGATAGCAAGGTGTGTGTTTATCGGCAGGTTTGTATGTGTGCTTGCATATGTGGGTATTCGTACCATCATCGTTTAAGAGGACAGGAGATCAATAGAACACTAACCTATAGATGCATAGAGTCAATTTAAACTGAAATGTCAAGAGAAACCAGCACAGACAGACACACCATTAGACTGTACTAAACCCCACTTTAACTTCTGTTGTGGAAATTCTTACACAGGGACACTCGAAGTCAATCTTAAATGAGTCCTTGCTTATTATCAGCATGCTGAAGAGGTTCCAACCAACTCAATGCACCACATGTCTATCAGGAGCTCCAAAGGGGCAGTCCCGTTAGTTCTCTAATATACAGACACAGAAAGTAATATTTGCATGATTTTGCTTATTCATTATTCATAAATTAATTTATCAGTAACGTTTGCTATCATTCATGTGACTGACCAATACTGGTTCATTCATGTGACTGACCAATACTGGTTCATGCATGTGACAGACCAATACCTCTTGAAGCTTCTTCTCTTCAAGCTGAGACCTTCAAAGTGAGATATCGTTCTCAAAACAAGGGTCTGGGCGTACTGCCAAATTGCAGATACATACTACAGTGCAGGCGTTCAATCAGTCACTTGCATGAACACATAAATTGGTTATTAGAAAAGCACAAACATAAAAATGTCCATCACACTTTTTTCTAACATGTCTGACAGCAACCAGATTACTAGAAAACCCTCTCTTCCTCTTTTTACATTTTCTATCTTCTTTTTGTCTATTTCCACCTGTACTCTCCAATATTTACCTCCTTTCTCCTCCTTTCTCTCTCCTTCTCCCGTAATTGGTCTGTCCGTCACAAACAACAACACAGAGTTACACATGGAATAAACAAATGTACAGTCAACACAATAGAAAAAAAGAAAGTCTATATACAGTGTGTGAAAATGGCGTTAGGAGGTAGGCAATAAATAGGCCATAGTAGCAAAGTAATTACAATTTAGCAGATTAACACTGGAGTGATAGATGAGCAGATGATGGTGTGTAAGTAGTGATACTGGTGTGCAAAAGAGCAGCAAAGTAAATAAAAACAATATGGGGATGAGGTAGGTAGATTGGGTGGGCTATTTACAGATGGACTATGTACAGCTGCAGCGATCGGTTAGCTGCTCAGATAGCTGATGTTTAAAGTTAGTGAGGGAAATGTAAGTCTCCAGCTTCAGCGATTTTTGCAATTCGTTCCAGTCACTGGCAGCAGAGAACTGGAAGGAAAGGCAYCCAAAGGGGGTGTTGGCTTTGGGAATGACCAGTGAGATATACCTGCTGGAGCACGTGCTATGGGCGGGTGTTGTTATCATGACCAGTGAGCTGAGATAAGGCGGAGCTTTACCTAGCATAGACTTGTAGATGACCTGGAGCCAGTGGGTCTGGCGACGAATATGTAGCGAGGGCCAGCCGACTAGAGCATACAGGTCGCAGTGGTGTGTGGTATAAGGCGCTTTGGTAACAAAACGGATGGCACTGTGATAGACTGCATCCAATTTGCTGAGTAGAGTATTGGAAGCTATTTTGTAGATGACATCGCCAAAGTCGAGGATCGGTAGGATAGTCAGTTTTACTAGGGCAAGTTTGGCGGCGTGAGTGAAGGAGGCTTTGTTACGAAATAGAAAGCCAATTCTAGATTTGATTTTGGATTGGAGATGTTTGATATGAGTCTGGAAGGAGAGTTTACAGTCTAGCGAGACACCTAGGTATTTGGAGTTGTCCACGTATTCTAGGTTAGAAACGTCCAGAGTAGTGATGCTAGTCGGGCGGGCGGGTGCGGGCAGTGAACGGTTGGAAAGCATGCATTTGGTTTTGCTAGCGTTTAAGAGCAGTTGGAGGCCACGGAAGGAGTCTCATGACATTGAAGCTCGTTTGGAGGTTAGTTAACACAGTGTCCAAAGAAGGGCCAGATGTTTACAGAATGGTGTCGTCTGCGTAGAGGTGGATCAGGGAATCACCCGCAGCAAGAGCGAAATCGTTGATATATACAGAGAAAAGAGTCGGCCCGAGAATTTAACCCTGTGGTACCCCCATAGAGACTGCCAGAGGACTGGACAACAGGCCCTCCGATTTTACACACTGAACTCTGTCTGAGAAGTAGTTGGTGAACCAGGCGAGGCAGTCATTTGAGAAACCAAGGCTATTGAGTCTGCCAATAAGAATGTGGTGATTGACAGAGTCGAAAGCCTTGGCCAGGTCGATGAAGACGGCTGCACAGTACTGTCTTTTATCGATGGCGGTTATGATATCGTTTAGTACCTTGAGCGTGGCTGAGGTACACCCGTGACCAGCTCGGAAACCGGATTGCACAGCGGAGAAGATACGGTGGGATTCGAAATGGTCAGTGATCTGTTTATTAACTTTGCTTTCAAAGACTTTAGAAAGGTAGGGCAGGATGGATAAAGGTCTGTAACAGTTTGGGTCTAGAGTGTCACCCACTTAGAAGAGGGGGATGACCGCGGCAGCTTTCCAATCTTTAGGGATCTCGGACGAAATGAAAGAGAGGTTGAACAGACTGGTAATAGGGGTTGTGCTCCTCTAGAAAGAGAGGGTCCAGATTGTCTAGCCCAGCTGATTTGTACGCGTCCAGGTTTAGCAGCTCTTTCAGAACATCTGCGATCTGGATTTGGGTGAAGGAGAAGCTGGGGAGGCTCGGGCAAGTAGCTGCGAGGGGTGCGGAGCTGTTGACCGGGGTTGGGGTAGCCAGGAGGAAAGCATGGCCAGCCGTAGAGAAATGCTTATTGACATTTTTGATTATCATGGATTTATCGGTGGTGACCGTGTCGCCTAGCCTCAGTGCAGTGGACAGCTGGGAGGAGGTGCTCTTGTTCTCCATGGACTTTACAGTGTCCCAAACATTTTGGGAGTTAGAGCTACAGGATGCAAATTTCTGTTTGAAAAAGCTAGCCTTTGCTTTCCTGACTGACTGTGTGTATTGGTTCCTGACTTCCCTGAACAGTTGCATATCGCGGGGACTATTCGATGCTATTGCAGTCCGCCACAGGATGTTTTTGTGCTGGTCAAGGGCAGTCAGGTCTGCATGCTTATTTAAGATGGTGAGGAAATTACTTTTAAAGAACGACCAGGCATCCTCGACTGACGGGATGAGGTCAATATCCTTCCAGGATACCTGGGCCAGGTAGATTAGAAAGGCCTGCTCGCAGAAGTGTTTTAGGGAGCGTTTGACAGTGATGAGGGGTGGTCATTTGACCGCGGACCCATAGCGGATGCAATCAATGAGGCAGTGATCACTGAGATCCTGATTGAAAACAGCAGAGGTGTATTTGGAGGGCAAGTTGGTCAGGATCTTCTTCACGTTCTCTCTTTTCATTATTTCTCTTCACTCTCTCCTCTTTACCCTCAATTTCTCACCACTGTCTCTCATTCACTTTTTTCTCTATCCCTCTATTCACTCTCTCATTTATCCCCTCTTTCTTTCTTTCCCTCTTTCTTTCTCCTCTCCTCTTCGCCTGTCTGTCTTTATCTGTTATGGTAGAACTGTGTATGTTTATAGTTTTATTAACTTAACAGGAAGTCTGCAGAAACATCATATGATCATATGATATGACACATTGTGTATGTGTGTGTGTGTGTGAGTGCATGCATGCATCCATGTGTGTCCTGTTCCATGTCTGTCCCGGGTCCACACCACCTAAGGTGCTACAAACACCTTGTCAGGAAGTCTGAGTGTTCTGTCTAAACTGCAGCATACATTTCCCATTTGATCCCATTTGTGTAATTTGTGTAGTCACATTCTTATCTGCTCTGTTAATGGGCATTTCATTTTGTCAGTCTAGGGAGACTGGAGCCAAGTATATTAGATTGTGTGTTTCTTTCTCCATGTCGTTGAGTTACTGTGTCTGTCAGGTCAGGACACACTGTGGAAACGTGATATCTCAGAAAACAATATGGTGAGAGAGAAAACCACTACCATTTTATAGCACAGTTAAATGTGTACATGTAACAGTTTAAGGGGTTACGTCTAATCTACTGGAAGTACAAGGCTCTCTTGTTGGATTGAGGCCAAACCTGTTAGAAAGGTTTGTAAAATGAACAGTTTTTTCATGTAAAAATTACTTTTAACGTTGTATTGTATGTTAGAATGACAATAATTACTCACTGGGCAAAAACTTGTTGAATCAGCATTGTTTGCACATCATTTCAACTCAAATGTAAATCAAAACTAGATGTTGAACTGACAAGAGGAAGGGTGGAAGGCTGGAGAGGGAGATGGAGAGGGAGATGTGCTGTACACAAAGAGGTGTACAGCACCTGTCGATGCACTCCTGCTGTCAAAGCTTTGAAGACGGACCAGATAGTCCACAAGAACTTACACATCCTTTTATTGGTGGAGGAGGTAGACAACAACTCAAAGACAGGATGAGGTGGGAATGGGATGAATGAGTACTCGCCCTGGTCAGTGAGCAGAGGCAGCAGGTCAGTGGAGTAGCTGACTAAAGGAAGGCAGTGTGAAGGCCTCCTGCACAAGCTGGAGGGTCATCAACGTGTGCTCTCCTCTACCAGGGCCATATTGGCAGTGACCTCATCAGGGCGGAACACATGCTTCATCGGAACAATCTGCAGAGAGAGATGGAGGGAAGGAGAAAGAGGCCGGGAGAAAACGGAGAAGAGGAGAGATCAGTTGGAAAATATGTTTATGAATAATTTTTTACTTTTTATACCAGGCTGTGAGAACAAATTAACTGTGTCCTTACTATGAAGCCCAGGTCTGAGTTGATTCCCAATTTCACTGGATAATGGTCCTGGGTCATCATGGCAATACGCGTGAGTACCTTCCCATCTAGCTGGAAGTCCTCCATCCCTCCACTTTGATTGAAACGAGTTATCCATCTATCTATCCTCCCCTGTCCTCTCCAAACGGCACATTCCATTATTCCAACTTGGAAAATTATTTGAAGTGCAATATAGTCCACTTGTCAGTTTTTTTGTTGCTAGCTACGTTATGTAGACACACTCAAATGTGAAGAGCTTATCCTTACACACAGAACATGTTTAGACATACACAAAATATGAAATTGTTCATTAACAGTGACTGGAGTCAGGGGTTGCCATGCACTTCAATGATTTGAATGGATTTGAATAGGAGGAAAGGAAGCCATGAATACGCTGTTGCCTTTCCTGAGGTTTTGATGCAGTTTTAGCACATTTTTTGATTTTTTGTAATTGCATAAAAACCACCAGAATCATTGAGAAAAAAACATTAGATAACAAAAACGTTTTTATAAAATTACATTTTTTATTTGGCTTTTTATAACAGGTAAAAAAAAAAAAAAGATTATCACAGTGTAAGCACTGCCCTGCCCACCCTGACTGCACCCCACTGCATGTGGGTGTGTGTGCATGTGGGTGTGTGTGTACGTGGGTGTGTGTGCACGTGGGTGTGTGTGTACGTGGGTGTGTGTGTATGTGGGTGTTAAAGCAGGACATGCTGATTCTGGGATTTTTCTTGTTCTCTCTTCTCTTTCCAGGGACGGCATTATGGCCTGCAGATATATGGCATTCCACTTTCTCTCCCTCCTTCATCTGTCTTTGTCCCTTCATCCCTCTCTTCTCTCCAGGTTTTATTCCCCCTGTGTCTCATTACCCTGAATATGACTGGGTGCCGTGACAGAGAGGTAGCACATGAACACACGCACACACACCCACACACACATGAAAATGAACACACACAAGCTGGCATGGTATTGGTGTGCTCACTCAGAGCGGGTAAGAGGGGAGCCTGTGTTGGTGAGGATTCTGAGAGTTCCGTGGGTGTCTCAGTGTTCCGCCTGGCCTGGGGAAGAGGGAGGGAGGGAGGTGTCTCCCTGTTGCAACCAGATTGATTTTTGTCTTGCCTTTGTCAACGACTGTTCCTCTTTTTGTTTCCCCTGGTAATCCCCTCAGATGCATTCTGAAGACGCTTGAACGTCCTCTGATACTTTTGTTCAGTAACAGAGAAAAGCAATGAATAAATAAAATGCATATACTGTACATACAGCTCCATACAGTACAGTACCTTGCATGCATACGTACAGGTACTGTAACTGCCAAAATAAAGGAAACACTTGAGTAAATGAGGGATACAAAGTATATTTAAAGCAGGTCCTTCCCCACAGGTGTGGTTCCTGAGTTAATTAAGCAATTAACATCCTGCTTAGGGTCATGTATAAAAATGCTGGGCAGGTCATTATTTTGTCTATCATGCCTATGCCCCCATCCACAGTGCACGACTGTTCACTCAATGTTATGAGCATGAAAATGATATTAACCAATTTTTTATTTTATTTAACCTTTATTTAACTAGGCAAGTCAGTTAAGAACAAATTCTTATTTACAATGACGGCCTAGGAACAGTGGGTAAACTGCCTTGTTCAGGGGCAGAACGACAGATTTGTACCTTGTCAGCTCGGGGTGTCACGACTTCCACCGAAGTTGGTTCCTCTCCTTGTTCGGGCGGCGTTCGGCGGTCGGCGTCGCCGGTCTTCTAGCCATCATTGATCCATTTTTCATTTTCCATTGTCTTGTCTTCCCACACACCTGGTTTCAATTCCATCATTACATGTTGTGTATTTAACTCTGTTCCCCCCCATGTCCTTGTCCGGTATTGTTTATTGTAAGTGCTTGTGCACATTATTTTCTGGTGTGCGACAGGTTTTGTACCCATTGTATTTATTGTTCTGTTTACGGTGATTTTTATTATTAAACTGCGCCGTTGTAACACAGTTTTTGCTCTCCTGCGCCTGACTTCTCTGCTGCCAGTACGCACCCCTTACACAGGGATTCGATCTAACAACCTTTTGGTTACTGGCCCAATGCTCTAACCACTAGGCTACCATATGTCATGGCCGTCTCAGTCAACAGATTCTCAACCCAACTGAACACTTATGGGAGATTCTGGATCGGCGCCTGAGACAGCGTTTTCCACCACGATCAACAAAACCCCAAATGATGGAATTTCTCGTGGAGTAACGGTGTTGCATCCTTCCAATAGAGTTCCAGACAATATAGAATCTATGCCAAGGTGCTTTGAAGATGTTCTACCTCGTGGTGGCCCAACGCCCTATTAAGACACTATGTTGGTGTTGCCTTTATTTTGGCAGTTTCCTGTACATACAATACGTACACACAGGTTTGCACATGCATGCACACTCACAGGACCCTGGCCATCTGCCTTTGACTTTCCTCTAGAAGGCTAGGGAAGGTTTTCATGATCTCTGGATCGGAGCCTGTATAGAAATATAAACTATTCATAATGCACACACACACTGGTGTCATTGTGAGGAAAGGAGAGGGGGCAAATAAGACTGGTGTCACTGACCTGACTGAATAAATACTCTAAATTATCACTAATCAATTAGACCATCTAACACTCTGTGTCCCTCGCTATCTTTGTCCTCTCTTCCTCTCTCGTCACTGTCTTTCTTCCTTCTGACTCTCCCTCTTTTCCTCTTCTGAATTTCCTTCTCTTCTTCCTTCCTCTCTCTGTCTCTCCCTCCTCTTTACCCCTCCATCTCTACATCTCACCATCTCCCCCTGCTGCTGTTCTGTTGCCTGACAGCTTGCCCGCTGAGGAGCGCCTTCTCTCCCTCTTCCCTTCTCCTCTTTTCTTCCTTTATTCCCTTCTTCCCTCTGTCCATCAGCCAGGTATTAATTAGAGGATCTTGTACTCCCTCTCCCCTGGTCTATGATCGCCACGGGCTACCAGTTCCCCCTCCATTCCAGCTGCTCGTTCTCACGCTCTCTCACTCTCTCACTCCCTTTCTTTCTTTCTCTCCCTATCTCTCTCTCCATTTCTTTATCACTCTCTCCATAGAAGAGGGTGACTAGAGACATATAGAAGAGGGTGACTAGCGACATTCAGAAGAGGGTGACTAGTGACAGAATTGTTAGGTTAGATTACTCGTTGGTTATTACTGCATTGTCGGAACTAGAAGCACAAGCATTTCGCTACACTCGCATTAACATCTGCTAACCATGTGTATGTGACAAATAACATTTGATTTGATTTGATATAGAAGAGGGTGACTAGCGACATTCAGAAGAGGGTGACTAGTGACATAGAAGAGGGTGACTAGCGACATATAGAAGAGAGTGACTAGCGACATATAGAAGAGGGTGAGCTAGCGACACAAGAAGAGAGGTGACTAGCGATAAGAACAGGTGGACAGACACAGAGAGTGTGAACTAGGGACACATAAAGAAGTGACTAGCGACACATAGAAGAGAGTGACTAGCGACACATAGAAAGAGGTGACTAGCGGACACATATCGAAGAGAGAGTGGACTAGCGACATATAGAAGAGGTGACTAGTGACATATAGAAGAGGGTGACTTGACGACATATAGAAGATGACTAGCGACATATAGAAGAGGTGACTAGCGCATATAGAAGAGGTGACTAGTGACATATAGAAGAGGGTGACTAGCGACATTAAAGATGACTAGCGACATATAGAAGAGGGTGACTAGCGACATATAGAAGAGGGTGCAGTATATAGAAGAGGATGACTAGCGACATATAGAAGAGGGTGACTAGCGACATTAGAAGAGGCATGACTACGACCATATAGAAGAGGGTGACTAGCGACATATAGAAAGGTGATAATGACATATACACAAGAGGGGAATAACGCCAGAATATAAACAAGAAGAGAGAAGGAACAAAAAAGAGAGAAGTAATCAATGAAAAGAACTGTAGGCAGAGGGAGGTGTGTGGTGAGTGTCATGAAGGCAGGAGAGGTTATGAAAACTAGAGAGAAATGGAAGAGAGAGAAAGTGAGAGGCAGTATATTATATTCTATTGTATTCTGCTAGATCATGCAGACGTCTTCTGTCTTGTCTCATCTGGCTCCTGAAACCCTCCGATGAGATTTAGAGCCCTGACATATCGACCTGTCAGATGTCAGGGCTCTCTCCTCTCTCTCTCTCACACACACACACACACACACACACACACACACACACACACACACACACACACACACACACACACACACACACACACACACACACACACACACACACACACACACACACACTACTTACACTACACACACACATGGTCGACAAGGCAGGGTAAACATCCCTAAAGAAGGTTCATACGCATACATAGATATATAACCTCATGCACACCACTGGCTCCAAGCATGCCTTCAGTTCAGCATGAAGGAAATAATCATTCTATATGTTAGCATTCTATAGAAATGCCATTATTCATGAGATTGCTGCATCTATTCAAAATGAAAATGCCAGTATGTAAACAAACATAAACATATAGCGCTTACCAGTCCTCTCCGGGATTCAATACCATACTATATTCACAACGACACAATGTACTCCATGGCCATGGTATATAAAAGCCATGGCATTAATGGTTGGGAAGCTCAAGACTTTAAGTCACAGGAAAGGTAATGTCACTGGGTGATTCTAAACTGGTCTAACTAGCAAGCTGCACCCTGCAGTGTACATTGTAAATGTTTTTCTAGACAAACTATCATCAGAAGATGCTATGTGGCAATTGTTTTCTGCCAATTCCATGGGACTACAGATTACAACTAGTTGGGGTAACATTTGAGCCTAATATACTGTGTAAACAACATGTTAACAATGTATTTGATTGTGTATTTTATCAGGCCCCCATGCTTAAGACACATCAACAGATAATGTACCACACATATATGTATTTTACCCTCCATATTGTCCATCATCCAGACAGAGAGTACACTCTTAGAAATAAAGGTGCTATCTAGAACCTAAAAGGGTTCTTTGGCTGTCCCCTTAGGATAACCATTTGAAGAACCCTTTTTGATTCCAAGTAGAACCCTTTTGAGTTCCATGTAGAACCCTGTACACAGAGGGCTTTACATGGAACCAAAAATAGTTATACCTGGAACCAAAAAGGGTTCTTCTATGGGAACAGCCAAATAAACATTTTGGAACCCTTCTTTCTCAGTGTACTGTTGACTATACATAATGGATAATGGATTTTATGCTTGTCCATTCTTAGAAAAGCAAAACATTCCTAGACTCATATTATATCTTATATGTATGTGTGCGCCCGCACACACATGTGTGTGTGTTCTATGTTGGGCTTTGGGTGGGTTCTAATAGAATTCTTGGGAGGGGAACAGAGGAGAATGAAGATGAATGTAGATGAAGAGAGTTCTAATCACAGACATGGCACCAAACACACACATCTCAGCCAGACCGTGTTCGGGGGCGGAGAGAGAGAGAGACTCTAGCCCTGTACTGAAGGATAGACTGTGTGTTTTGTATTGGTCCTATCGAAGCTTTTACTTTTCACTTTGGGATGAAAGCAGGTGGTTTGTGTTACTCTTACATCAGACACACTCTTGCAGGCAACCTCTTATGTATGAGTGTATAAGGAACTGTGTTTGACAGAGTGTGATAATGCAATAAATGCTTTGTGTGTGTATGTGTGACTCCGACCTACCAGCTCTCACAGTCTCACGTCAAAATTAGTTGTTCACCCATGTTTCTCAAATGTCAAATTTTGAAGTATTAAGGTTATGTTTAGGCATTAACTCCAAATGATTATGGTTAGGCATGAATGGTTAAGGTAAGGGTTAACATTTGGGATAGGCTTAAAACTAAAATATATATATATTTAAAAACCACGATGATAATGGGACCTTCCTGGACTATGATCGATTTCCGCCACTGCACCCCTCTACTAGCTTGAACCAGAAAATGGCTGCTCATTGATCGAATCCAGGTGAGTGTAAATGGATGTGTCTGTACCAGAAAGAAGGAGAAGAATCGTTCTCGGTGTGCCTGCCTTCTTCCCCCGCGTCCAGGCTTTCAAATCGCTTTGAGCCCTTGTACCAGCTGTCTTCTGCCGGCGGCTTGGGCGTTCCCTCCATGGCTGTGGATGCCCCTCCAGCTACCTCTCCCTATCCTAGTTAATTCGCTGCCTGAGCACAGCCTGGACCACCACGGCCCCCCTCCGCTGGGCCATGCTCTCTGGATCTGAGCTCTGTCCCTTTGGCTGTTGTGGCCTGCACGCAGCCGGCGTCTCAGCAGCCCTCTTCTCAGGTGAGTTCTGTGGCTCTGGCCTCGCAATCTACACTTCAGGATATCACCAGGGGGGTTGATACTGTCATGATTCATGTGGGGTCAAATGACACTATGAAGGGCAGCTCAGAACAGCTGAAGATGGATTTTAAAGAACTGATTGGGTGTCTACTTGACACCAACAAACACCCCATAATATCTGTCCCTCTGCCCTCCCTAAATGGTGGCATTGAATGGTTCAGCAGACTTTTAGTCCCCTATAACTGGCTACGAGACTATTGCAGCTCTGTGGGAGTAACATTTATTGACAATTTTGATACCTTCTGGAAACAAAGCTTGTATTATAAGGAGGATGCAATCCACCCAAATCATTTGGGTTCATGGATCCTTTCACAGCATTAATTAAATCAAATCAAATGTTATTTGTACAAGCCCTTAACCAACAATGAAGTTCAATAAATAGAGTTAAGAAAATATTTACTAAATAAACTAACGTGAACAAATTTAATAAAATCAAAAAGTAACACAAGAAAATTACATAACAATAATGAGGCTATATACAGGGGGTACCGGTACTGAGTCAATGTGCGGGGATATAGGTTATTCAAGGTAATTTGTAAAGTGACAATGCATAGATAATAAACTGTGAATAGCAGCAGTGTAAAAACAAATGGGGGGGGGGGGGGGCAATGTAAATAGTCCGGGTGGCCATTTGATTAAATGTTCAGCAGTCTTATGGCTTGGGGGTAGAAGCTGTTAAGGAGCCTTTTGGTCCTAGACTTCGCGCTCCATTACCGCTTGCCGTGCGGTAGCAGAAAGAACAGTCTATGACTTGGGTGACTGGAGTCTTTGACAATTATACATCTTTTCAGTCTCCAGAGGGGGAAAAGGTGTTGTCGTGCCCTCTTCACAACTGTCTTGGTGTGTTTGGACCATGATAGTTCGTTGGTGATGTGGAAACCAATGAACTTGAAACTCTCGACCCGCTCCACTTCAGCCCTTTTGATGTGAATGGGGCCTGTTCAGCCCTCCTTTTCCTGTAGTCCACGATCAGCTCCTTTGTCTTGCATTATAAGGCTGCGTTGAGATAATGACTTATCAATGACCCAAGTCCAGCTCACTTGATGATAAAAAGATTGTGGGGGCTGTTTTGTTAGACTTCAGTGCGGCTTTTGACATTATCGATCATAGTGTGTTGCTGGAAAAATTTATGTGTTATAGCTTAACACCCCCTGCTATATTGAGGATAAAGAGTTAACTGTCTAACAGAACACAGAGGGTGTTCTTTAAAGGAAGCCTCTCCAACAAAACCCAGGTAGAATCAGGAATTCCCCATGGCAGCTGTCTAGGCCCTTTACTTTTTTCAATCTTTACGTCAAATTTTATTGGTCACATACACATGGTTAGCAGATGTTATTGCGAGTGTAACGAAATGCTTATGCTTCTAGATCCGACAGTGCAGCAATATCTAACAGGTAATAACAGGTAACAATTCCACAACAAAATCTAATACACACAATCTAGTAAAGGAATGGGATAAGAATATATAGGTATAAAATATATGGATGAGCAGTGACAGAGAGGCTAAGATGCAATAGATAGTAAAGAATAGATAGTGAAGGATACAGTATACAGTATATACATATGACATGAGTAATGTGAGATATGTAAACATTCTTAAAGTGGCATTATTAAAGTGACTAGTGCTCAATTTATTAAAGTGGCCAATGATATCAAGACTGCAGGTAGGCAGCCGCCTCTCTGTGCTAGTGGTGGCTGTTTAATAATCTGATGGCCTTGAGATAGAAGCTGTTTTTCATTTTATCTGTCCCAGCTTTGATGCACCTGTACCTGAAACAGCTCCCGTGTAAGTGGTTGGTGTGTGTGTGTGTGTGGTGTGTTGTGTGTGTGTGTGTGTGTGTGTGTGTGTGTGTGTGTGTGTGTGTGTGTGTGTGTGTGTGTGTGGTGTGTGTGTGTGTGTGTGTGTGGTGTGTGTTCTGTGCAGTGAGGTGGTAATGCAGTAATAATGTCGGGTGCCTTGTGCTCCAGTCACCCGAGTCATAGACTTCTCTCTGCTACCGCACGGCAAGCGCTACCAGAGTGCCAAAGTCTAGGTCCAAAAGACTCCTTAACAGCTTCTACCCCAAGCCATAAGACTGCTGAACAATTCATCAAAAGGCACACCGGACTTTTGCATTTCCCCCCCCCCCCCTGTCCTCACTGTATATAGCCTCGTTAATGTTATTTTATTGTGATACTTTTTTAACTTTCTTAAAATCAATTTCGCTACCAGCACCTGCCCGCCCTTCAGCATCACTACTCTGGACAGTTCTGACTTAGAATATGTGGACATCTACAAATACCTAGTTGTCTGGTTTAGACTGTAAACTCACCTTCCAGACTCACATTAATTCTTACGGCTGTGGAACCCCTCGACAACATTCCTCTGAAAAGCAGAGTGCGAAATTCAAAAATATTTCATACATTTCACAAGTGCAATACACCAAATTAAAGCTTAACATCTTGTTAATCTACCCATCGTGTCCGATTTCAAAAATGCTTTACAGCGAAAGCACACCATATGATTATGTTAGGTCAGAGCCTAGTCACAAAAACACATATAGCCATTTTCCAGGCAAAAGAGAGGAGTCACAAAAAGCAGAAATAGAGATAACAATTATCACTAACCTTTGATGATCTTCATCAGATGGCACTCATAGGCTTCATGTTACACAATACATTTATGTTTTGTTCGATAAAATCTCAGTTTACATTGGCCGCGTTATGGTAGTAATGTTGGTGCCTCGAAAACATCGGCGAATTTTTCAGAGAGCCCACATCAATTTACAGAAATACTCATCATAAACTTGATAAAAAGATACAACTGTTATGTACAGAATTAAAGATAATACTTCTCCTTAATGCAACCGCTGTGGTTCAGATTTGAAAAAAACTTTTACGGAAAAAGCAACCCTGCAATAATCTGAGTACGGCACTCAGACACAAAAACAAGCCATACAGGTACCCGCCATGTTGTGGAGTCAACAGAAGTCAGAAATAGCATTATAAATATTCACTTACAGTGAGGGAAAAAAGTATTTGATCCCCTGCTGATTTTGTACGTTTGCCCACTGACAAAGAAATTATCAGTCTATAATTTTAATGGTAGGTTTATTTGAACAGTGAGAGACAGAATACAACAAAAATATCCAGAAAAATGCATGTCAAAATGTTATAAATTGATTTTGCATTTTAATGAGGGAAATAAGTATTTGACCCCTCTCTCAATCAAAAAGTTTCTGGCTCCCAGGGTGTCTTTCATACAGGTAACGAACGGAGACTAGGAGCACACTCTTTAAGGGAGTGCTCCTAATCTCAGTTTCTTCCCTGTATAAAAGATACCTGTCCACAGAAGCAATCAATCAATCAATTCCAAACTCTCCACCATGGCCAAGACCAAAGAGCTCTCCAAGGATGTCAGGGCAGATTGTAGACCTACCAAAAGGCTGGAATGGGCTAACAAGACCTCGCCAAGCAGCTTGGTGAGAAGGTGACAAACAGTTTCTGTGATTATTCGCAAATGGAAGAAACACAAAAGAACTGTCAATCTCCTCAGCCTGGGGCTCCATGCAAGATCTCACCTCGTGGAGTTGCAATGATCATGAGAACGGTGAGGAATCAGCCCAGAAACTACACAGGAGGATCTTGTCAATGATCTCAAGGCAGCTGGGACCATAGTCATCAAGAAAACATTGGTAACACACTATGCCGTGAAGGACTGAATCCTGCAGCGCCCGCAAGTCCCCCTGCTCAAGAAGAGCACTATACATGCCCGTCTGAAGTTTGCAATGAACATCTGAATGATTCAGAGGACAACTGGGTGAACGTGTTGTGGTCAGATTAGACCCAAAATGGAGTTTCTTTGGCATCAAACCCCAATCTTGCCGTGTTTGGAGGAGGAGGAATGCTGCCTATGACCCCAAGAAACCATCCCCACCGTCAAACATGGAGGTGGAAACATTATGCTTTGGGGGTGTTTTTCTGCTAAAGGGACAGGACAACTTCACCGCATCAAAGGGACGATGGACGGGGCCATGTACCGTCAAATCTTGGGTGAAAACCTCCTTCCCTCAGCCAGGGTATTGAAAATGGGTCGTGGATGGGTATTCCAGCATGACAATGACCCAAAACACACGGCCAAGGCAACAAAGGAGTGGCTCAAGAAGAAGAACATTAAGGTCCTGGAGTGGCCTAGCCAGTCTCCAGACCTTAATCCCATAGAAAATCTGTGGAGGGAGCTGAAGGTTCGAGTTGCCAAACGTCAGCCTCGAAACCTTAATGACTTGAAGAAGATCTGCAAAGAGGAGTGGGACAAAATCCCTCCTGAGATGTGTGCAAACCTGGTGGCCAACTACAAGAAACGTCTGACCTCTGTGATTGCCAACAAGGGTTTTGCCACCAAGTACTAAGTCATGTTTTGCAGAGGGGTCAAATACTTATTTCCCTCATTAAAATGCAAATCAATTCATAACATTTTTGACATGCGTTTTTCTGGATTTTTTTGTTGATATTCTGTCTCTCACTGTTCAAATAAACCTACCATTAAAATTATAGACTGATCATTTCTTTGTCAGTGGGCAAACGTACATCACGTACATCATCACGTTCGGATGAAAAGCGTGCCCAGAGTAAACTTCCTGCTACTCAGGCCCAGAAGCTAATATATGCATATTGTTAGTAGATTTGGATAGAGAATACTCTGAAGTTTCTAAAACTGTTTGAATGATGTCTGTGAGTATAACAGAACTCATATGGCAGGCAAAAACCTGAGAAAAATCCAACCAGGAAGTGGGAAATCTGAGGTTTGTAGTTTTTCAACTCATTGCCTTTCTAATATACAGTGTCTATGGGGTCATATTGCACTTCCTACGGCTTCCACTAGATGTCAAAAGTCTTTAGAACCTTGTTTGAGGCTTCTACTATGAAGGAGGAGAGAATGAGAGCTGTTTCAACCAGATGTCTGGCAGAGTGCCATGAGCTGGTCACGCTAATGGCCGTGAGAGCGACCTGCATTCCATTGCATTTCTAAAGCCAAAGGAATTCTCCGGTTGAAACATTATTGAAGATTTATGTTAAGCATCTCCAATCCAAAATTAAATCTAGAATTGGCTTCCTATTTCGCAACAAAGCATCTTTCACTCATGCTGCCAAACATACCCTCGTAAAACTGACTATCCTACCGATCCATGACTTCGGCGATGTCATTTACAAAATAGCCTCCAACACTCTACTCAGCTAATTGGATGCAGTCACAGTGCCGTCCGTTTTGTCACCAAAGCCCCATATTCTACCCACCACTGCGACCTGTATGCTCTCGTTGGCTGGTCCTCGCTTCATATTCGTTGCCAAACCCACTGGCTCCAGGTCATCTATAAGTCTTTGCTAGGTAAAGCCCCGCCTTATCTTATTAGCTCACTGGTCACAATAGCAGCACCCGCCCATAGCACGCACTCCAGCAGGTATATTTCACTGGTTACCCCCAAAGCCAATTCCTCCTTTGGCCGCCTTTCCTTCCAGTTCTCTGCTGCCAATGACTGGAACGAATTGCAAAAATCACTGAAGCTGGAGACTCATATCGCCCTCACTAACTTTAAGCACCAGCTGTCAGAGCAGCTCACAGATCACTGCACCTGTACATAGCCCATCTGTAAATAGCCCATCCAACTACCTCATCCCCATACTGTTATTTTTTTTCTTCTTCTCCTTTGCACCCCAGTATCTCTACTTGCACATTCATCTTCTGCACATCTATCACTACAGTGTTAAATTGCTAAACTATAATTTTTTCGCCACTACGACCTATTTACTGCCTTACCTCCCTTATCTTACCTCATTTGCACACACTGTATACAGACTTTCATCTATTGTGTTATTGACTGTATGTTTGTTTATTCCATGTGTAACTCTGTGTTGTTGTATGTGTCGAATTGCTATGCTTTATCTTGGCCAGGTCGCAGTTGTAAATGAGAACTTGTTCTATACTAGCCTACCTGGTTAAATAAAGGTGAAATAAAAAAATAAAAATGTTAAAAATTCTTAAACTGCATTGTTGCATAAGGGCTTGTAAAGTAAGCATTTCACTGTAAGGTGAATACTGTTGTATTCGGCGCATGTGACAAATAAAATTTGATTTGATATAATTTGAATCCAACATCCTCCAAACACACACATTCAGAATCCTTCATCCCCAGCCTGACACACTTACTGAAGAATGTGGTGAAGTTACGTAGAACACAGAGCACTGCTTGTATCCTGATATGGTTACGGTACCACAGTGTGTGTGTGTGTGTGTGTGTGTGTGTGTGTGTGTGTGTGTGTGTGTGTGGCGGGGGTGGCGGCTATAACTATAACTTATATGGTCCATACCTGAACAGCTACTGTCCACTGTATATATTACAGGCAGCTATAACTATGACTGTAATGGTCTGTAGCAGACATAACTACTATATACCTCTCACATGGTGACGCCAGTCGATTACTTTTGTATTGGAGCCATGCCACTGTTGAAATGTTAGGAATCTCATTTTTGTAGCCTGCATTGTGGTGTGTGTGTGTGTTTTGAGGAAATGAACACTCTACCCCCTTTAGAGAAGGAGAATAACTGAAAACAGCAGGCAAAAAAAGGTTGTACGCTAGGGAGAAGCACAAATGAGACTCAGATGATTCTCTGCTCTAACTGTTCACCAAATGACCTTAACACTGCTTAAAGAGCCACTGAGACAGTATAGCTCCCAGGTAGCAGAAGTCATACAAGCCCCATGATGGCTCATCAGGCTCCTACAGTTGCACCACCCCAATAGGGACAATTCACTATGACAAGGAAACAGAAACATAATGGCAGCCCACGTAGGAGACAGACATCACAGCACCCACGTACAGCACTGAGAGACAGACACACAATGTAGGAGCTATGTGGGCAATGACAGTGATTATAGTGTGGTCTTCTGATGCTGATCTTCAGGGGTGGGGGTGGGTCAGTGGTGTCTCTACTGTAGATTCAATGAGGGAGAAGATCGAGAAAACCTCTTGAACACAATCATGGTTTTCAGAGAAAGACGATTGGACTCAATCCAATGCGCGTTATAGAGCAGCGGACTATAACAGATTTTTTCAGGTAATCTACACTTGAGCCGAGTGTTTACCATGATTGCAAATGTCTGGGAAAAGTCAGCACTGAATATGATATGTGTTACCTAGTGTACATTTGCATCCACGAGCCAGAATGGTTGAGATAAGCAGGCCTGCAGAGATTTGCCCCCAGACTTTGCAGTGTTTGAGGAACAAGAAATTGCGGTGCATGTTCATCGGTCAGCCCATGAAGAGGCAGAGCCAACCAGTCTTATGTACAGTCAAGTCCAGTATCTTCCGGTCTCTGTGGATGTGGACTTTGAGCACTTAATGAACCAACAGAGGAGTCAGTTAATTCAGTTGCTCCAGAGCAGCTGTGACATGTTCTCCAATACAGACAACAATTTTGGCTACACAGACCAGGTCAAGCATCGGATATAGACAGGGGATGCACAGCCAATCATGCAGCACCACTGATGCATCTCCCCTCAGGTTTACCAGGCAATCCTCAAGAAGACCCACAGCCCATGTGAGCATCACCTGCAGTGACCATTAAGAAGGATGGCAGTGTAACGGAGACGCTGAGTCAAGAAGCAGGTGCAACGTTTAATTAAACAACAAACATGAAACGAGACACCATAACAGTAGCGTCTACGCATAAACACAGGAACAATACCGACTGAGGAAAGAACCAAAGGGAGTAACAGATATAGGGGAGGTAATCAGGAAGGTGATGGAGTCCAGGTGAGTATCATGATGATGTGCAGGTGTGCGTAATGATTAATCCCAGGACCGGTGGTTAGTATACCGGCGACGTTGAACGCCGGAGGGGAGGAGCGGGACTAGACATGACAGGCAGTGTAAGGTTTGCTGTGACAATCGTGGATTGAACAGTGTCACATGCAAGGATGTATCAAATCAAATCAAATGTTATTTGTCACATGCACCGAATACAACAGGTGTAGACCTTATGCTTACTTACAAGCCCCTAACCAACAGTGACGTTTTAAGAATATACCTAAAAATGTAAGAGATAAGAATAAGTGTTCCACTGGGATGCTGGCCCAGGTTGACTCCAATGCTCCCCACAGTTGTGTCAAGTTGGCTGGATGTCCTTTGGGTGGAGGACCATTCTTGATACACACATGAAACTGTTGAGTGTGAGAAGAAAAAAACAGCAGCATTGCAGTTCTTAACACACGGCCCTGGCACCTACTATAATACCCAGTTCAAAGGCACTTCAAAATGTTGTGTTTCCCATTCAGCCTCTGAATGGCACACATACACAATCCATGTCTCAATTGTCTCAAGACTTAAAAATACTACTTTAACCTGCCTCCTTCCCGTCATATACACTGATTGAAGTGGATTTAACAAGTGACACCAATAATGGACCATAGATTCCTTGATTCACCTTGATTTACCTGGTCAATATATGTAATGGAAAGAGCAGGTGTACTTAATGTACTCAGTGTATATGTTCTATTGATATTAATGGTGATCTACAAAGAGTATGACAGTATTAGCCCTGCCCATGATATTAAATTAGAGGACTGGCAAGACTCACTGTCTCTCTCTCTCTCTCTCTCTCTCTCTCTCTTGTCTCTCTCTCTCTTTGCTCTCTCTCTCTCTCTCTCTCTTTGCTCTCTCTTTCTCTCTATTTGCTCTCTCTCCCTCTTTGCTCTCCTGCTCTTGTTCTCTCTCTCTCTTTGCTCTCTCTCTCTCTTTCTCTCTTTGCTCTCTCTCTCTCTTTGCTCTCTCCATTTGCTCTCTCTTCTCTCTCCCTTTGCTCTCTCTCTCTCTCTCTCTCTCTCTCTCTCTCTCTCTCTCTGACTACCAAGAACCCAGTAAAATGGAATGCCCTGAAGATCTTCATGACATCAGCCATGGGTGATAGTAATGTTATGAATCAGATTCTCATAGATGACATTTGAGATTACATGGAATCACATGCCTCATAATTCTTACAATAAAGCCACTTTGACTTTGCAGCTGGCCCATCTAGCATACTTAGTTCTGCCTCCAGGGCAGGATTCATGACAATACACATCAACCTGCACATGTTTCACTATAAATCACAAAAAAACACCTAGCTGTACCCTGGCAATGATAGGATCTGGTTTGCTCTGAGTTGCTGGGGGACTGAAGTGCCAGAGCTGAGCTAGCAGACGTGGTAAAGAAACACAGATAAAATCACGATGATGGAATAACAAATGGGTGTTTTAAATTTAGTAGTCTGAAGATTATGCATTTTATGACGGTGGAGGGGGCATGATGTTCTTTCCAACAGAAACAACCCGTGGTTATGAAATAGGGTTAAAGGGTTGCTGAG
The DNA here is from genome assembly GCF_002910315.2 of Salvelinus sp. IW2-2015. NCBI lineage: Eukaryota > Metazoa > Chordata > Actinopteri > Salmoniformes > Salmonidae > Salvelinus > Salvelinus sp. IW2-2015. Next base: position 28,453,886 of record NC_036842.1, read on the forward strand.
AATTTTCTTGTACCGCAGGAAATGCAGATAAGCTTTGTGATATGCATTAACAGGAAATGCAGATAAGCTTTGTGATATGCATTAACAGGAAATGCAGATAAGCTTTGTGATATGCATTAACAGGAAATGCAGATAAGCTTTGTGATATGCATTAACAGGAAATGCAGATAAGCTTTGTGATATGCATAAATTCACTGACAACCCGCTCTAACACGTGGTTAGTTTAACAGTAATGCACTTTTCATGTAGTCTAATTTTGTCCAGCTAATAACCTAACCACCGATCAAGCAACGTATGGATTAAATGTTCAAATCCTGTTTCTGCAGGATTATTTTGCAGCGACAATACGGCTGGCGTAAAAGCGATGCTAGTGTCAAATGCAATTTTGTCATGTAAAAACTGGCGCACTGGCATTTTCCAGCTTTAACGCCAGATTCTTCAATTTACCCGTCTTATATCCAGTGTTGAAAAAAGTACCCAATTGTCATAATTGAGTAAAAATAAAGATACTTTAATAGAAAATGACTCAAGTAAAAATGAAAGTAACCCAGTAAAATATTACTTGAGTAATAGTCTAAAAGTATGTGGTTTTAAATATCCATAAATATCAAATGTAGATGTATTTGCTAAAATATACTTCAGCATAAAAAGTCAAAGAAAAATAATATTTCAAATTCCGTATATGAAGCAAAGCAGATGGCATGATTTTCTTGTTTTTTTTTTATTTTCAGATTGCCAGGGGCACACTCAAACTAAGCATTTGTGTTTAGGGAGTCCACCAGATCAGAGGCAGTAAGGATGACTGGGGGTGTTTTCTTGATAAATGCGTGAATTTGACCATTTTAGTTTCCTGTTAAGCATTCAACATGGGTGTGAGGGAAAATGTATGGAGTGTAAAGTACATTATTGTCTTAGGAAGTAAAAGTAAATGTTGGAAATATCTTAAAAACGTGATCCAAAGTGCTCATTTCAGGCAGCGCTGATAGGGATATTTGAGACCAACCCAACGCAGTTGGTTAAGGCATGAATTTTGATAGCGGAAACGCAGCCTATACAGCTGTGACACACACTGCCCATATGTGCATGCACTTTTAGAAAAAGGTGTTCCAAAAGGGTTCTTCAGCTGTCCCCATAGAATAACTATTGTTGGTTCCAGGTAGAACCCTTTTGAGTTCCATGTAGAACCTTCTGTAATAACGGTTCTACGTGGAAACCCAAAAGGCTTTTACCTGGAACGAAAAGGGTTCTTCAAAGGGTTCTAGATATCACCTTTGTTTCTAAGAGTGTGGAACAAAATGTGCTTTTCGTGTCTTTATACTTCATATTTAGAAACATAAAACAGTACTGTTTTCCCCATTTCGCTTTATTTGATTAAAAACCAAGCATAGTCTATCCTCCTCTCAATGAAGGCTCTATTCTTTTTGTATTGCCCAATGTAATCAAGTAGGCTAGTCAAGACCATTGATAAAGAAATACATCTTACTCACCAAAGCTTTCAGTTTTAAAATCTAAGTTGGAGAGGAGCAAAACAGTGAGCTGACGTTCCCTTTTTACCTGGTATTGTAGGCAGCCTACGATATTTTAGCCGTGCTTTGAACGTGAGTAAAACCCCCTCCATGATGTAGGCTACATGTGTCCATGCCCATCATGAAACGAGAAATGGAAAGATGAGAACCTCGGCAAATACAGGTGAACCTCGTATTTAGAAGATATTTTCCTGTAACAATTGTTTATTTTTCATTTAATTTAATTAACACAAAACTTATTAGAATGATTAACTGTCCTGGCTTGGTAAGAACATCCGTGGCGCGCATGCAATGCAACTTCTGGAGAAGTGTGAATGCGATCTGTAAGATGGTTTGAAAATGTATACCAAACATTATATTTGGGAGCAGTATAACGGTGAGGTACATCCTCCCTTTCTCTTCATATTGGATCGTTGTGTTTAGAATTTGATTAGAATTATTCACTCTCTTTTTAGGCCTTAGCAATAATTAATTTAATCTCGTTTATTATTGACAACGTTTGACATGTCCATGCTTAGCCATAATGCAATTTACAGTAGGCCTAGCCCCTTTATCAGTGTGAATGCTATGTATTTACTGAATAAAAATATAAACACAACATACAACAATTTCAACGATTTCACTGGGTTACAGTTCATATAAGAAAATCAGTCAATTGAAATAAATTAATTAGGCCCTAATCTATGGATTTCATGTGACTGGGCAGGGGTGCAGCCATGGGTGGGCCTGCGAGGGCATAGGGAGCCAGGCCCACCCACTGGAGAGCCAGGCCCTGCCATTTACAATGGGTTTTCCCCGAAAAAGGGCTTTATTACAGACAGAAATACTACTCAATTTTATCAGCTGTCCGGGCAGCTGGTCTCAGACGATCCCGCAGGTAAAGAAGCTGGATGTGGAGGTCTTGGGCTGACATGGTTACATGGGTCTGCGGCTGGCATGGTTACACATGGTCTCTAAAACGACGAGACATCTGTGGCATTGTGCTGTGTGACAAAACTGCACAGTTTAGAGTGGCCTTTTATTGTCCCCAACACAAGGTGCACCTGTGTAATGATCAGGCTGTTTAATCAGCTTGTTGATATGCCACACCTGTCAGGTGGATGGATTATCTTGGTGAAGGAGAAATCCTCACTAACAGGGAATGAAACAAATCTGTGCACAACATTTTTAGAAATAAAATATTTGTGTGTATGGAACATTTCTGGGATCTTTTATTTCAGCTCATGAAACATGGGACCAACACTTGACATGTTTATATTTTTGTTGAGTATATATACACTACATGACCAAAAGTATGTGGACACCTGTTCGTCAAACATCTCATTCCAATATCATGGGCATTAATATGGAGTTGGTCCCCCCTTTGGTGCTATAATAGCTTCCACTCTTCTGGGAAGACTTTCCACTAAATGTTTCCACTTAAAGATTTCCCTTCACTGGAACTAAGGGGCCTAGCCCGAACCATGAACAACATCCCCAGACCATTATTCCTCTTCCACTAAACTTCCCAATTGGCACTATGCATTCGGGCAGGTGGTGTTCTCCTGACAGGGCATCCGCCAAACCCAGATTCGTCCGTTGGACTGCCAGATAGTGAAACGTGATTCGTAACTCCAGAGAACGATGCTCCAGAGTCCAATGGCTGCAAGCTTTCCACCACTCCAGCCGATGCTTGGCATTGCACATGAGGATCTTAGACTTGTGTGCGGCTGCTCGGCCATGGAAACCCATTTCATTAAGCTGCTGACTTTGCTTCCAATAGTAAGTGTTGCAACGCGCTTCAGGACTCGGCGGTCCCGTTCTGTGAGCTTGTGTGGTCTACCACTTCATGGCTGAGCCATTGCTGCTCCTAAACGTTTCCACTTCTCAATAACAGCACTTATAGTTGACAGTGGCAGCTCTAGCAGGGCATACGTTCCACAAACTGACTTGCTGGAAAGGTGGCATCCTATGACGGTGGCACGTTGAAAGTCACTGAGCTCTCCAGTAAGGCCATTTCACTGCCAATGTTTGTCTATGGAGATTGCATGGCTGTGTGCTCGATCTTATACACCTGTCAGCAACGGGTGTGACTGAAATAGCCAATTCTACTAATTTTAAGAGGTGTCCACATACTTTTGTATATATAATGTATTTCCACATTGAAGCCATGCAATTACTAAGAACAACGTGGACTGCAAACAGTTTCAAGTGAACATATTTTGCAAAGATGGGATAGATCTACATTTTGTTCATGTGTTTCTATAACCTGTTTAACAAACTATAATGAACTAACATTGGAATTGGAGTTGATTCCAAGGCAATACATAAAATACCGTAAATACACAACTTGAAGCAACAGCATATTCAGCCATGGAGCTCATCTGATTGGCCAGTGAGGGGCCAAGCCTCGACACACCCACAACGTGTTAATTCTTAAAGACCCAGGCCTTTCACGCCTAACGCCAGCAACTGTGCTGATAATTGTGCTTGTGAAAATAGCAACAACATTTCTGACACACCCCTGAACCTATAGCACTACCGCCCAGCACTTAGATTGACCATTGTGTTAGGTTTGTTCAAATAGATTCCTACATCTGTATGGTAGTAGCTCCACTCATGAAAAACTAAAGATAGTCGTACAATCTATAAATGTTCCCAAAAATATAGTGGGTATTAAACAAGACTATTACATTATTGAGAACATATATACACTGAGTATACAAAACACGGAGAACACCTGTTATTTCCATGACATAGTGACCAGGTCAATCCAGGTGAAATCTATGATGTTACGTTGAAACAACGTTGATTCAACCAGTTTGTGCCCAGTGGGAGAGTTGCTGTCTCAGTAGTAAATGTAATCAAACATCAGTTATCAAAACTCACTGAATTCTTTGGATGAATCATTCTCAGCAGCTAGCAATCACAGGGTTGATCATTAATGAATTCACTGCACTGAAAACATATAGCTCATGTACACACTCACACACACGTTATGTTCTTCTATCCCCGTGGGGACCTAACATTCATTTCCATTCAAAATCCTATTTTCCCTCAAACCTAAACCTAAACCTTACCATAACCCTAACCTTAACCTGTAACCCTAACCTAAACTTCTAACCCTAACCCTAAACCCAACCACTAACACACTTACCCCATGTTTAACCCTAACCCTAATTGTAACCCTAAATCTAAAACCTAAGCTTAAAATAGCCTTTGTCTTCATGTGCCCACGGGGGAGAATTTTCCTTGTTTTACTATTTGTGGGAACTTTTGTGGATTTTAGGTCCCCACAAGCAGTGGTGTAAAGTACTTAAGTAAAAATACTTTAAAGTACTACTTAAGTAGTTTTTGGTAGTATCTGTACTTTACTATTTATATTTTTGGGATGCCTTACTTTTACTTCACTACATTTCTAAAGAAAATAATGTACTTTCTACTCCAAACATTTTCCCTGACACCCAAAAGTACCTGTTACATTTTGACAGGAAAATGGTCCAATTCACACACGTATCAAGAGAACATCCCTGGACATCCCTACTGCCTCTGATCTGGCAGACTCACGAAAAACAAATGCTTCGTTTGTAAATGATGTCTGAGTGTTGGAGTGTGCCCCTGGCTATCTGCTAGATGCTATAGTGGTCCATCCAGTAGTGTACTTTAACCTCTGCAAAGAGGTCTGGACCTTTATGTGTTTACCCTATAACCACAGGGTTGCTGGTTCAAGCCCAGGTACTCCTCTTCCCCTATACACTAGCAATACCTGCCTGCCTTGTCAGTAGAGCAAAGGAGCACTGTATGACATAACACTGTGGTGAATACATCTCTGACTGCTCAACATTTGAGTCCTGTGAGCACTGGGCTGGAACTGAATGACAAGCAGTCAGGCTTTAAAACTGCTGAACAAACCCAATTACAGTACTTTCCTGAGAGATGCTCAGAGGAGGATGACACAATACAGCGTGACTGACTACACAGCACAACACAACAGCAGAAATGTGTGTGTGTGTGTGTGTGTGTGTGTGTGTGTGTGTGTGCGCACTCGCACTTGTGTTTGTGTGAAATACAGCAACATTAACCAAAGTGTTCCTTTCACAACTGCCTTACAGAGCCCCTGACATTTCCTGGACAGCAGCGTTAGCCCCGAGGCACCAGCCTTTATAAGACGCTCTGGTAAAAAATGATGTTACACCAGCTACTTTAAGACCTGACCTGAGGTTGGGTAATATTATGTGGGTTTCCCATAGAATTGGCAAGTAAGTCTAAGAAAGGATATACCTGCATTACTTTGGATTAAGATGTCTATTCAATTGCACAGATTGTTACAAATAATGTAGATTGAGATCGATCTATGTTGGACCATGCTTGTCACTTATGAATATTTTGAACATCTTGGCATAGTTCTGTTATAATCTCCACCCGGCACAGCCAGAAGAGGACTGGCCACCCCTCATAGCCTGGTTCCTCTCTAGGTTTCTTCCTAGGTGTTGGCCTTTCTAGGGAGTTTTTCCTAGCCATCGTGCTTCTACACCTGCATTGCTTGCTGTTTGGGGTTTTAGGCTGGGTTTCTGTACAACACTTTGAGATATCAGCTGATGTACGAAGGGCTATATAAAATAAACTTGATTTGATTTGATTTGAATTCAGAGGTATAGATAAGTTGATGCTCTTCCTGCGTACTTGCATTCGTGCATAGGCACACACATGTGTATGTAGAGGGCAGTCCCAGGCTCCCAGACCTTGTTCTATCCCCCATTAGTTTCCACGGTAATGTGGAGTGACATTTAAGTGTGTCACAGTGGACCCCCAAGCAGCACTTCCCCTTGATAACCATGGTAACAGGGTTATTTGCTTTAATCAAAGAGAATTTATTTAGAAACCCCAGCAGACCTGAGCCTTATCGCCTACTCTGGAGAACACCTTCAAGGACTGGAGAAGGACAACAGGAATGAACATATGCAAGCATGCACAAACGTACATATACACACACAAACTCACACACAAGAACGACAATGAAGGACGCTCCTTCTCTGAAAGGACAACACGTATACATGTGTGAGCATGTTTGAGCGTGTGTTTGTGTTACCCATAGAGATGGAAGGTTCTGTATTGTCCTTTTCCTTTGTTCCTGCCTTGAATATGTTCTTGGAATCACACACACATACTCACACACAAAGATGTTCCGTTTCTGTGTTTTGTGCTCAGAGACACCACACAACTTTTGCATCAATCTATAGAGACAGGGAACTATCACAACACAATAGAAAATTGAAACTGCAATGAGAAGACAAACAGAAAACTGAACAATAGAAATAAACAGGAATGTATTATTCATGTTCAAAACAAATAAAAACACAGTCCTCAAAGTGAGCAGCATCACTGGGTCTAGTGCTGTTCTTGAGTGGACCACAAAGTGATTGAGTCTTCATTTTGACCTCATACTCTAAATGCAGCCTTGGGTCCCGAGTGATCTAGTCTCAGAGGGAATTTCAGGAGTGCATGGGGATTGAACCAGCAACCCTGTGATTTAAAGGTTCAAACCTCTTGGCAGCCTGGAGTCTTCCATCTAATAGACTTAGATAACAGGAGGCTATACAGAACGTTGTTGACTCCCATGGCGTGTATTTGTTATAACATAGAAGTGTGCTTGGGGAGTTGGAGTTGTGTGTTATACGACATTGAAGAGCTCCATACCACTGCTGTGTTTAGAATGTGACAGCAGCTATGTATTACGTAACCTGGTTAAATAATGAAAACCCCATCCTGTGAGATACACACTTTTCAACTGGCAAGGCGATCATGGGACTGTGTCCAAACAGACACACACGGGCATGCCCACATGCACACATACACTGTTTACATTTACACATACACATAACATTGAGGAGATCTTTTGACTTTGAAACAGGGGTAATTGTTGGGGCACGTTTGGCAGAAGATTCAGTGGTGTAGACTGCTTTACTTGCTGATATTTCACGATATTCCATGGCCGTCTCAGTCAATGGATCCCAACCCAATTGAACACTTATGGGATATTCTAGAGTGGCGCTTGTGACAGTGTATTCCACCACCATCAGGACGCAGACACCAAATTGCTCGTGGAAGAATGGTGTCGCATCCTTCCAATAGAGTTTCAGACAATTGTAGAATCTACATTATGGCAAGGCTCTTTGAAGCTGCTCTGGCGGCTCGTGGTGGCCTAACGCCCTATTAAAATGCTGGTGTTTCATTTACAGTGCATTCGGAAAGTATTCAGACCCTTTGACTTTTTGGATTATATTGTTTTTTCCCCTCATCGATCTACACACAAGATCCCCTAATGACAAAGCAAAAACTGGTTTTTAGAAATTTTTGCAAATGTATGAAAACACAAAACTGAAATATCACATTTACATAAGTATTCAGACCTTTACTCAGTACTTTGTTGAAGCCCCTTTGGCAGCGATTACAGCCTCGAGTCTTCTTGGTTATGACGCTACAAGCTTGGCACACCTGTATTTGGGGAGTTTCTCCCATTCTTCTCTGCAGATGCTCTCAAGCTCTGTCAGGTTGGATGGGGAGCATCACTGCACAGCTATTTTCAAGTCTCTCCAGAGATGTTCGATCGGGTTCAAGTCTGGGCTCTGGCTGGGCCACTCATGGACATTCAGAGATGTGTCCCAAAGCCACTCCTGCATTGTCCTAGCTGTGTGCATAGGGTAGTTGTCCTGTTGGAAGGTGAACCTTTGCCCCAGTCTGAGGTCCTGAGTGCTCTGGAGCAGGTTTTCATCAAGGATCTCTCTGTACTTTGCTCCATTTGTCTTTCCCTCGATCCTGACTGGTCACCCAATCCCTGCCGCTGAAAAACATCCCCACAGCATGATGCTGCCACCACCATGCTTCACTTTAGAGATGGAGCCAGGTTTTCTCCAGACGTGAAGCTTGGCATTAAGGCCAAAGAGTCCAATCTTGGTTTCATCAGACAAGATAATCTTATTTCCCATGATCTGAGAGTCCTTTAGGTATCTTTTGGCAAACTCCAAGTGGGTTGTCATATGCCTTTTACTGAGGAGTGGCTTCCATCTGGCCACCCTACCATAAAGGCCTGATTGGTGGAGTTCTGCAGATATGGTTGTCCTTCTGGAAGGTTCTCCCATCTCCACAGAGGGACTCTGGACCTCTGTCAGAGTGACCATCGGGTTCTTGGTCACCTCCCTGACCAAGGACCTTCTCCCCTGATTGCTCAGTTTGGCCGGCGGCCAGCTTTAGGAAGTCTTGGTGATTCCAAACTTCTTCCATTTAAGAAGTATGGAGGCCACTGTGTTCTTGCGGATCTTCAATACTGCAGAAATTTTTTGGTACCCTTCCGCAGATCTGTGCCTCGACACAATCCTGTTTCGGATCTCTACGGACAATTCCTTCGACCTCTTGGCTTGTTCAATTGTTCAACCTTATTAAGACAGGTGTGTGCCTTTCCAAATTATGTCCAATTTGAGCTCAATTTCAAGTCTCATAACAAAGGGTCTGAATAATTATGTAAATAAGGTATTTCTGTTTTGAATTTTTTATAAATTTGCAAAAATGTAAAAAAAAAAAGTTTTCGCTTTTTCATGGGATATGGGATATTGTGTGGGATATATATGGGATATTGTGTGTAGATTGATGAGGAAAAATGTAATTTAATCAATTTTAGAATAAGGCTCTAACGTAACAAAATGTGGAGAAAGTCAAGTGGTCTGAATACTTTCTGAATGCATTGTATTTTGGCAGTTACCTGTAGGTCACTCTCTTTTTGATTTTCCCATTAATAATAATTTGGTGGATGCTTATATTTGTCCTATTTCACACATGTACATGGGTGAAATAATATGTGTGAATTGGAAATGTGTTTTTTGCATATCCCAACAGTCCCTGAGACACCATCAGAAAGTGGGGTCATGGCAACGGTCTGCCATTATCAACAGCAAACCTGGTGCAATTAGGGTTAAGTGTCTTGGTCATGGGCACATCGACAGATTTTTCACCTCGTCGGCTCAGGGATTCGAACTAACAACCTTTTGGTCTCTGGCCCAACGCTTTAACTGCTAGGCGACCTGCAGTCTTTTGTTTACAAAATGTAGTCAGTCAATACAATGTTTTTTCTAAATATGGTATACTGTACACTGAGTGTACAAAACATTAGGAACACCTTCCTAATATTGAGTTGCACCCCCTTTTACCCTCAATTCGTTAGGGCATGGACTCTACAAGGTGTCAAAATCGTTCCACAGGGATGCTGGCCCATGTTGATTCCAATGCTTCCCACAGTTGTTTCAAGTTGGCTGGATGTCCTTTGATTGGTGGACCAGTCTTGATGTACACGGGAAACTGCGTTGCAGTTCTTAGCACACTTAACCGGTGCCCCTGGAACCTACTGCCATACCCTGTTCAAAGGCACTTAAAACTGTTGTCTTGTCCATTCACCCTCTGAATGGCACACATACACAATCCATGTCTCAAGGCTTAAATATCCTTCTTTAACCTGTCTCCTCCCCTTCATCTACACTGATTGAAGTGGATTTAACAGTAAGGATGCAATATACTGTAGCTTTCACCTGGATTCAACTTCTGGTCAGTCTATGTCATGGAAAGAGCAGGTGTTCCTAATGTTTTGTACACTCAGTGTACACTTTAGATTTAGAATGTATTCAATGTTTTCATTACTCCAGCCTAAATAAAAAATAAATTATGGATTAGTTTTGTTCACACAGAATTGGAGAATGTGTATTCAATAGCATGCACTCTGTAAACCTTGGCATGCACACAGAGAAGAGAGCCCGAGATGAGAAGAAGAGAGAGAGAGAGAGAGAGAGAGAGAGAGAGAGAGAGAGAGAGAGAGAGAGAGAGAGAGAGAGAGAGTGAATTTATCTCATATATATAAAAAAACATTAGTGATTTCCTCTGTTCCAGTAAAACCCTTAGGCCACTACACTACACACACACCAGTGTTTCCCCTATATTCATTTAGTAGATGTATGCCCCAGGAAGACCCCATCTGCCACACCCACCCCTCCCTGCAGACTATATCTAACCCAATGAATTACATTACTGAGGCCTTGGTCACATCAACAACCCATTCCATACACATTTCATATTTAACTTTTCATGTGTTTATATTAATTTCATACTTATATAAAAGCGTAAATGTTCATTTCTGATTCTCAAAACAACACACCCTGAGAGCGGGTTGGTTCCTTTAAAAGACATCCTCCGTAGTGTATGACTTTATGACAGAGGCCGGACAGCTGGACCAACTGCCTTCACACACTACAAGTTCTAGAACACAGAGAACTCTGGGAACACATTCTACTGCACATGCTCCTGCCCACTTTGTGTCATTGCAGTGGACCGTACCAGTTGATCATGGACACACTCTGTCCTTGTAGTTCATAGTGGCCAGTCACAAGACTACAGGTAATGGCTTTGGGTAGCAGTTACCCAGCCAGCCAATAGAATCAACAGAGTGTAACCTTCCTTTCATTCTATATTTACATTTTAGTCATTTAGCAGACGCTCTTAACCAGAGCCAATTACAGAGGAACAACAAGAGCAGTGTGATACTGTCATTTGAGCAACATGTCCTCATGACTGATGGCCCTGTTTTGTGCCAATCGCTAAACAAGCTGTAAAGGTGTTTGCTTTTTCTCAGACAGATTGCATTACCTTCCTCCTCTTCCACTGCCCCTCAATGTGTACATCAGAGCACGTTCATCTATTCCAGAATTAATAAGTTCAGCATTTTTCTTATCAGATCGAACAAAATGTTCAACAAAGGACAGACTCAAAACTTTGTCTGTGGTTCCCTGCACAGGTAAACTAAAATCTGTCTTTAAATTACATCCAGTAAGTCCTCTTGGTGTCTCTACACAGTACCTACTCTAGAAGAACGACCCCTTGGTGTCTCTACACAGTATCTACTCTAGAAGATCGTCCCCTTGGTGTCTCTACACAGTATCTACTCTAGAAGAATGTCCCCTTGGTGTCTCTACACAGTATCTCCTCTAGAAGATCGTCCCTTTGGTGTCTCTACACAGTATCTACTCTAGAAGAACGTCACCTTGGTGTCTCTACACAGTATCTACTCTAGAAGAACATCCCCTTGGTGTCTCTACACAGTATCTACTCTAGAAGAATGTCCCCTTGGTGTCTCTACACAGTGTTTAGCTTGCCAATGACAATGGAGTAGGCAAAAGCACAAACAGAGACCAGGATAACACAGTATCTACTCTAGAAGAACGTCCCCTTGGTGTCTCTACACAGTATCCACTCTAGAAGAACGTCCCCTTTGTGTCTCTACAACATTATTACACTCTAGAAGAAATGTCCCCTTGTTTCTCTACACAGTATCCACTCTAGAAAGAACGTCCCCTTGGTTTCTCTACACAGTATCCACTCTAGAAGAATGTCCCCTTGGTGTCTCTGCACAGTATCTACTCTAGAAGAACGTCACCGTGGTGTCTCTACACAGTATCTACTCTAGAAGAACGTCCCCTTGGTGTCTCTGCACAGTATCTACTCTAGAAGAACGTCCCCGTGGTGTCTCTGCACAGTATCTACTCTAGAAGAACGTCCCCTTGGTGTCTCTACACAGTATCTACTCTACAAGAACGTCCCATTGGTGTCTCTACACAGTATCTACTCTAGAATAAACGTCCCATTGGTGTCTCTACACAGTATCTACTCTAGAATAAACGTCCCCTTGGTGTCTCTACACAGTGGCCGTGTACGAATACCAATACTTACGTCCTAAATAGTAGGCCATTTGACTACGCAATAAAAGAAAGTTTAATAGAATGCAACATTTCAAAAATCGAGTATACTTCAATTAAATGCCATGATGTAATGTTCAAATGTAGGCTAAAGGTGGTTTACGGTCAGTCTATTGACATGTCTGTAGAAAATTGTCGTAGCGACAGCATGAGCATTCTATTGTCGTCCAACATCAAACTTGTCGGTTGTCGTTATGAAAAAGAAAATCAGCAGTCCGGTGCACCATATAGCATACAGTTCCTTCTCTATTTTATCACCAATAAACCCATCAGTTTAAAAATGAATTCAGTAAATGTCAAGCTAGCAAGCAAGGTAACTAAAAGCAATTTTCTAAACAATGTTTTGATTCATTGCTAGCTGGCTAGCCAGTTCAAATAATGACCAGAGTATAGCTGACAATGTCTTAAAGGTGCAATATGCAGAAATTGCTCCTCCATTTCCTGGTTGCTAAGATTTGAATAGTTTGCCTAATTTCAGTTTCAGTGGCAAAACAAGCAATGTAGAGAATCATGTAACATCTGTATCCACTCTACAAGAACATCCACTTGATGTCCTTACACAGTATCCACTCTACAAGAACATCCACTTGATGTCCTTACACAGTATCCACTCTAAAAGAACATCCACTTGATGTCCTTACACAGTATCCACTCTACAAGAACATCCCCTTGATGTCCTTACACAGTAAACACTCTACATGAACATCCACTTGATGTCCTTACARAGTATCCACTCTACAAGAACATCCACTTGATGTCCTTACARAGTATCCACTCTAKAAGAACATCCACTTGATGTCCTTACACAGTATCCACTCTACAAGAACATCCCCTTGATGTCCTTACACAGTAAACACTCTACATGAACATCCACTTGATGTCCTTACATAGTATCCACTCTACAAGAACATCCACTTGATGTCCTTACATAGTGTCCACACTAGAAGAACGTCCCCTTGGTGTCCCTACAGAGGATCTTCTTGAAGGCCTTCCTGAAGTCCTGGTTGAAGATGGTGTATATGACGGGATTCAGACAGGAGTTGCAGTAGCCGATCCAGAAGAAGAACGTGAAGAGGGGAGCAGGGACCAAGCAGGTCTCAGGAAAGATGGCCTTCAGCGAGTAGGAGAAGAAGAAAGGGAACCAACAGATGACAAACACTCCGATCACCACGGCCAGGACAAACGTGAAGCGCTTCTCTCGGTTTACCATGGCCCTGCGCCGAGACATGGGAGTGGCCTGTGGCTTCACCGGCCTATCAGAGGCCAGCACTGTACCTGTGGGTGTGGCTACAGTATTTTTGAACTTGTGAGAGGTCAGAGAAGAGGGACGTGCTCCTCCAGACTTTGATCCTCCATTATTCTTAACTGTCCCTTTCCCTCCCCCTCTCCCTCCCTTTCCTCTTCCCCCTGTCTCTGCCTCGGAGCCAGAGCTGAAGCTGTCATCATTGGGGGTGTCTCTATGGTTCTCCTCCTGTCTCTCACCCTGTCTGTGGGTCTCCTCATGTTGGCTATCTGGAGAGAGGAGTGTGAGGGAGAGAGCTACGGTGGGTGAGGTAGGCTGGGGTGAGGTGGGGACAGGATTTGGTAAAGACGTCTGGGGTTGACTCTTCGCCTGGGTCTCACTCTGGGGAGGAGGAGACGAGGGGGAGGAGACAGGGAGACTCTTCAGAGGTACGGCGTCCGTAGATTGTCTGTCTGCTTTCCCTCCCTCCCCTTTGTGGTTCTGTGGTTGGCTGAGAGGCTTGGGTTGGGGGATGATGACAGGTCCCGGTGCGGGAGGTGTGGGGTTGCTAGGAGGGTTGCTAGACATGTTGCCAGGGGTTTTGTTAGGGTTGGGTTTCTCCCCTGGCAGACATCTTGTGTGTTGCTTGGCAATCTGGTAGATCCTGATGTAGACCCCGATCATGATGAGACACGGGGCGAAGAACGATCCAATGGTGGAGTAGAGAATATACCAACGCTCGTTGTTCAGCTCACACACCTCCACCCCTCCCTTGCTCTTATCCAGGGAGAGGAGAGGAGGGAAAGAGATGACGGCCGAGAGAAGCCAGACAACCACGATGGCCGCCTTGATGCGTGCTGGCGTCCGTTGGATGCCATAGGACACGGGCCGGGAGATGGACAGGTAGCGGTCCAATGAGATGGCACACAGGTGGGCAATGGAGGACGTGCAGAAGAAGACGTCCAACGCCAGGTAGATCTCACACCACAGTGAGCGGAACGCCCAGTAACCCTGCAGCTCATTGGCCAGTGAGAAGGGGATGATGAGGGTAGCGACTAGGATGTCGGCTGCGGCCAGGGAGACAAGGAAAAGGTTCTGTGGGCCATGGAGTGAGCGTGAGGTGAGCACTGCAATGATGACCATGATGTTGCCGACGATGGTGAGGATCATCATGAGGGTGATCGCCATTGCGAATAACGCAGTGGCCTCTGGGGAATAGGGTGGGATTCGAGGTGCTGTCTGGTTGTAGGGGGCAGATCCGGTGGTGACACTGAGGTTCAGGTTGGTAATCACATTTACCCCTGGCGCTGACAGGCATGTAACTTTTGGGGCCGCAGCCATGGCGACGCCAGCAGGAGCACATAGATTGGAGAAAATTCAGAAACTCACGGGGACCATGAAGTATGTTTGGAGTGAGTGAAAGTGAAGGTGAAAAAATGTATATATAGGTTTCTGTTATCTGCTACCTTAATCCCTTGAGGAAGACTCGTTGTCCAGTGAGAGTGCAGCAAAGAGGGGGGCTCTAACGCAGAAACAGAGACATGGCTGATGGGCTCAAGAGGCATCCCTTAGAACTTTACGCACGAGATGATTGAATTAAAATGAGAGAAAGAGAAAAAGCGTGTGCTGCTTTGTCAAATACACTGACAAGTTGTCCAGTGTAAAACAGATCATTTTACTCCTCCAGTCACGCACTCTCTTTTCATGTCTCTTTTCAACACTCAGGTGAGTAAAGATCCACGAAATGGTTATTGGATATTCAATGAAAGAAAAATAAATAATAATCTCATCCAATCATTCAATGAAATGAATAAATATATTTGAACTCACACACACACCGCTGATGCTTGGATAGTTATTCTTCTGGGGGAAATTATTAATTGCTTCAACAAATGCTGAAATAATGTGTCATTCAAACATAGTGCTTCGAACAGTAATAGTCATTCAGGCAATCCATAGACCGTGCTCGATGTAAATTAAATTCACTGAAGTAAAACATTCATAATTATACCATGAAATCGGAACACCCCTAATCCCACCAGCGTAATGATGTCAGTCATGGCCCAGAGACGCACGGGATGATACTTGAGCGGATAAAATGCCTTTTAAAAAGTTGCTATTCATATTCGTAGAGTAACCATATAACGCAATAGCGGCGACTTCAGTTTAAAGACGTAAAAAGTAATCCAACAATCTGCGTTCCTCAGCTTCCATCTGTCCAAAAGTGGCGAAACGAGACCCGCGCTGAGCTGTCATCGTCAACAGATAAGGGATGGGTCCGAGAAGACTTCAGCCACAAACATCAAAATAGTTCATTCAATTGTAGAATAAAAAAATAACATATTCCTTCATTTTTCTTTCGTGGTGTTTGATAGGATATATGCTTTATAGTTCATTTGAGTGCTGTCAAAGTCGTTTAACTAAAAAGGGTAATGTCAACACTTCACTGATTACATGGTGATAATGTCATAACTATTATCACCATGATACTGATTTATTCCTCTATTGTTTTTTCCAGTTTCTGATTGTGAGCAACTCGACTAGGTCCACTTTCTATCCATGACTCACGGATAACAACGTCCTTTCCCCTTCAATACTGGTTGAATAATGGCCATCTGTTGCACATCCCGTTTGTTGTTTAGATCTTGTTCTGTTTTGTAGCGATAGTAGCAGATTACTTTTCCTTTGACAAAGACCCACTAGCTCGGCGTCCTGTCCGACTGAGCCCCGTTAACGGCCCGGGTCGGGTAAATAACCGCGCCTCATTCTCAGCCCCGGGAGTGACATCACGCAGCGTAAGGCAGCGGACCCTCTGACGGTCACGGAGACATACTAACTCAGTACACTCCACACTAACACTCACTATACACACACACGCCTACGATGCCAATTCAACTCATTCAAACTCTATTCAAAGTGCATTTCAATAAACTCCAACAGACACAACACACAAGCCAGTATCCAAACACATCGTCAAAACCAGTACAAGACAGACAGCCTGTTGAGGTGAATAGACGTGATAAGCTGGCTGATGTAACGGGCAGGCAGAATCATTCGTCGTTTACTGGACCAGGACATGAGCAATTGACAACAAAGAGAAGACACACACAAGGTCTTGGGTAAGGATAGTTTATATTCAAAGAGCAATGATACAGTGTAGTGCCGGGGAACTCTGTAAGCATGAAGCACGAAGACAATGACCATGGCAAATTTCCCCTAAGGGACAAAATAATGAATATACCTCACAAAGTAAAATCATTTTTAAATATACATAAATTATAGGCCTAAATTATAAATCCCGTAGACATCGCTCCTCAAATTTCGCAATGATAGACAATAATATTGGTTATTATGCTAAATAAACTCAAATGTAACCTTCTATAAGGTACCCCCAGGCACCTGTTCAATTTTCCTTCTGCCCGTCTGTTTTTATGCTGGTGCTCCTCTGCCTCTTAGTGGCGGCAGCAGGCTCCTGCAGCCTCGGAGACAGCGTGGAAGACGGGATTCCAGCAGGCTCCTGCAGCCTCGGAGACAGCGTGGAAGACGGGATTCCAGCAGGCTCTGCAGCCTCGGAGACAGCGTGGAAGACGGGATTCCAGCAGGCTCCTGCAGCCTCGGAGACAGCGTGGAAGACGGGATTCCAGCAGGCTCCTGCAGCCTCGGAGACAGCGTGGAAGACGGGATTCCAGCGGGATCTCATATACTATACGTAACATAGAAAAAGTAAAACCGGGACAACCAACTTAGTATGATATGTTAAGTTTTGTATAGTTACATAAGACAGATGGTTACTTAAGGCAAAAAGAACGTAGGGTGGTTGCTCGGTCGGGGTGGGCGTATAACGCGAACGTAGGGTGGTTGGTCGGTCGGGGTGGGCGTATAACGCGAACGTCTAGCAACCTAAAGGTTGCGAGTTCCAATTTCATCACGGACAACTTTAGCGTTTTATCAACTTTTCAACTACACTGAACAAAAATATGAACGCAACATGCAACAATTTCAAAGATTTTACCGAGTTACGGGTTTATATAAGGAAATCATTCACTTGAAAGAAATTAATTTGCCCCTAATCTACGAATTTCATATGCATCTGTTGGTCACCGATAGTTAAAAAAAAAGTAGGGGCGTGGAAACCAGTCAGTATCTGGTGTGACCACAATTTTCCTAATGCAGCGCGACATTACATCTCCTTCGCATAGAGTTGATCAGACTGGTGATTGTGGTTTGTGGAATAATGTCCCTCTCTTCTTCAATGGCTGTGCGAAGTTGCTGTCATACAATTCGATCCAGAGCATCCAACGCATGCTAAATGGGTGACATGTCTAGTGAGTATGTAGGCCATGGAAGAACTGGGACATTTTCAGCTTCCAGGAATTTAGTCCAGATCCTTTCGACATGGGGCCATCCGTGCATTATCATCATACTGAAACACGAGGTGATGGCAGCAGATGAATGGCACGACAATGGGCCTCAGGATCTCATCATGTATCTCTGTGCATTCAAATTGCCATAGACAACATGCAACTGTGTTCATTGTCCATAGCTTATGCCTACCCATACCATAACCCCACCACCACCATGGGACACTTGGTTCACAACATTGACACCGCTCACCCACACCACGCCATACATAGTGTCTGCAATCTGACCGGTACAGTTGAAAGAGGGATTCAACCTTGAAGGGGAGCATTTGCCCACTGAAGATGATTACGATGCCAAACTGCAGTCAGGTCTAGACCCTGGTGAGGACGACGAGCACATAGATGAGCATCCCTGAGTTTCTGACAGTTTGTGCATAAATTATTTGGTTTTGTGTAAACCCACAGTTTCATCAGCTGTCTGGGTGGCTGGTCTCAAACAATCCCGCAGGTGAAGAAGCCGGATGTGGAGGTCCTGGGCTGGCATGGTTACACATGGTCTGCGGTTGTGTGGTCGTTTGGACGTACTGCCAAATTCTTTAAAATGACATTGGAGGCGGCTTATGGTAGAGGAATTAACACAAGGTGCACCTGTGTAATGATCATGCTGTTTTATCAGCTTCTTGATATTCCACACGTGTCAGGTGGATGGATTATCTTGGCAAAGGAAAATTGCTCACTAACAGGGATGTAAACAAATTTGTGCACAAAATGTGAGAAAATAAGCTTTTTGTTCAAATGGAAAATTCCTAAGATCTTTTATTTCAGCTCATGAAACATGGGACCAACACTTTACATGTTGCTTTTATATTTTTGTTCTCTATATATCCCAACTCCCAGTCACTTTTCAGCCATTTACATGCATATCTGCCTATACTAACATTCTTGCACACTCACACTAACACCCACCACATACACTCAAATACACACACCACAGGAGGTTGGTGGCACCTTAATTGGGGAGGACGGGCTTGTGGTAATGGCTGGAGCGTTATAGGTGGAATGGTATCAAATGCATCAATCACATCCAATTTCTGTAGTTCCTTCTTTAAAAGTTGCGAGTTTACACGGATGGATTTAGAGGTATCCAGTGTCAAGGCTTCATTGCTCCAGACCACCACAAGGGGGAGATAGAGCACTCATTATGCATTTGAGTCCCAAGGTTTTTATATGACAAATCATATCGAGTGTGATCGACGAATTTGACGTGAGACACCCGTCACTGGTGACTTTCTTCAGCAAAGATACCTGAGCAAACATTATGGGGGAAGGAAATGTAAGTAGTTATAACTTCATAATGAGTCAAGCAGAAAATGTACAATTGAGAGGAATATGTTAGGTAATGTAGAGACAAACGATTGTGCATATTTTTTTGTCATAAAGTTAATTTACGAAAATCGCTATTTAGCAAGTTTTTTCCCAGTCATATCCAATCCAGGTGTATCAAACTCCATTCTTTGAATGATGCTGTGTCTGCATGTAGAACAATTATACACTTCAACAGTGTTTACCACTCCTGCTCCTGGGACATCAATGATTAAACATTGTAACTATGCAATAGACTAGAAACATGATTTAAGTGAAGGCTGATTTGTAATTCATATATACAGAATAAAAAACTGTACATTCTGCTAGCACGCCCACAAACATGCTGAATGAGGCATGGAAGAGAGCGAGGAACGAGATGGGAGTAACAATCCAGGCTCGAGGAACGAGATGGGAGTAACAATCCAGGCTATTTGCTCTGAGACTGGCATAATAATGTAATGAAACAAGCAGGAAGCAGGTTTCGAACCCTCAACATTCTAGCGCGAAGTCCAGCACACTATCGACTGTGCCCAAATGTATTAATTGGGGTTGGGGCCGACACTTTATCAATTGGAATCTTTAACGTGTGGAAAGGGAAAAATTATTATTATTCATTTTTCACAAGCAGGATGGTCTATTAGCTGAACAATAGACTATTCAACCTTTACTAAATAATTGTCTAATAGCCGAGCTAGGTGTGAAACCCCCCCCCCCCRCCCCAACTTGAGCTAGGTGTGAACCCCCTTCCAAACTTGCAACAAATCATTTGTATCTATCTTTCCACATCTACCTACACGCGTACCTACCTACACACAGTTAATGTTCTGATTTAAAAAAAAATATATATATATAAACTCAGCAAAAAAAGAAACGTTCTCTCACTGTCAACTGCGTTTATTTTCAGCAAAATTAACGTGTAAATATTTGTATGAACATAACAAGATTCAACAACTGAGACATAAACTGAACACGTTTCACAGACATGTGACTAACCGAAATGGAATAATGTGTCCATGAACAAAGGGGGGGGGGTCAAAATCAAATGTAACAGTCAATATCTGGTGTGGCCACCAGCTGCATTAAGGACTGCAGTGCATCTCCTCTTCATGGACTGCACCAGATTTGCCAGTTATTGCTGTGAGATGTTACCCCACTCTTCCACCAAGGCACCTGCAAGTTCCCGAACATTTCTGGGGGAAATGGCCATAGCCCTCACCCTCCGATCCAACAGGTCCCAGACGTGCTCAATGGGATTGAGATCCAATCTTTTCGCTGGCCATGGCAGAACACTGACATTCCTGTCTTGCAGGAAATCACGCACAGAACGTGCAGTATGGCTGGTGGCATTGTCATGCTGGAGGGTCATGTCAGGATGAGCCTGCAGGAAGGGTACCACATGAGGGAGGAGGATGTCTTCCCTGTAACGCACAGCGTTGATTGCCTGCAATGACAACAAGCTCAGTTCGATGATGCTGTGACACAACGCCCCAGACCATGACGGACCCTCCACCTCCAAATCGATCCCGCTCCAGAGTACAAGCCTCGGTGTAACGCTCATTCCTTCGACGATAAACGTGAATCCGACCATCACCCCTGGTGAGACAAAACCGCTACTCGTCAATGAAGAGCACTTTTTGCCAGTCCTGTCTGGTCCAGCGACGGTGGGTTTGTGCCCGTAGGCGACGTTTTTGCCGGTGATGTCTGGTGAGGACCTTACAACAGGTCTACAAGCCCTCAGTCCAGCCTCTCTCAGCCCATTGCACTGATGGAGGGATTGGCGCTCCTGGTGTAACTCGGGCAGTTGTTGTTACCATCCTGTACCTGTCCCGCAGGTGTGATGTTCGAATGTACCGATCCTGTGCAGGTCATGTTACACGTGGTCTGCCAATGCAAGGACGTTCAGCTGTCCGTCCTGTCTCCCTGTAGAGCTGTCTTTGGCGTCTCACAGTACGGACATTGCAATTTATTGCCCTGACCACATCTGCAGTCCTCATGCCTCCTTGCAGCATGCCTAAGGCACGTTCACGCAGATGAGCAGGAACCCTGCGCATCTTTCTTTTGGTGTTCTTCAGAGTCAGTAGAAAGGCCTCTTTAGTGTCCTAAGTTTTCATAACTGTGACATTAATTGTCTACCGTCTGTAAGCTGTTAGTGTCTTAACAACCGTTCCCCAGGTGCATGTTCATTAATTGTTTATGGTTCATTGAACAAGCATGGGAAACCGTGTTTAAATCCTTTACAACGAAGATCTGTGAAGTTATTTGGATTTTTACAAATGATCTTTGAAAGACAGGGTCCTGAAAAAAGGACGTTTCTTTTTTTGCTGAGTTCATATTGGTCATGGCTCCCGTTTGGCGCAGCAGTCTAAGGCACTGCATCTCGGTGCAAGAGGCTTTACTACAGTCCCTGGTTCGAATTCAGGCTGTATCACACACCCGGGTCACCCGGGTTTGGCCAGGGTAGGCCTTCATTGTAAATAAGAATTTGTTCTTACCTGACTTGTCTAGTTAAATAAAGGTTCAATTTCAAAAAAACAGCTGGCGGCAACTGCAGCGCAATCAATAGGAGGTGAACAGTGGCTGGTGCTGAAAATATAGCTAACTTGTTATTATGCAAGTGTTGCACACCAACAGATGGAGAAAACCTACACCAGTCGAGCAATTCATTTCAACAATAATCTTCATTTTAATTTGACTTTACAAAACAGCAAGAGGGCTTAATTGGAGTCTATTTCTTCGGAGCCTAGACCTATATAAAATAACTTAACTGGCTGAGGTGGGCTATGAGGCTTAACAGCAAAATAGAAGTAGGATTTTTTGCAACTGGTCAAAAATGTAGTATCCTACATAAAACAATCATTTAAAGATAAAAAGTCTACACTTTCGAACCAAAACAATGTAACTAATAATTTAGTTAGTCAACTTGCAATGTATTTGATGCTTAAGTACTCTAAAGTGTTACATTTCTAACTCAAAACAACAGTACAGTACTTATTCAGCAACATATTTATGCTTTCGTTAATAAAATAAAATAACTAGAAAAAATACATTTAAATGTGGATGGTTTATATAAACTACATTTTAGTCGCACTTCCACCCAGCTCCACGACCACAGGTAAAACCTTGCTGAGATGATCAATGTATTTGTTGCATTGTTGTATCCTCAATTTCTCTAGCCAAAAAATCTTGATGGCCTTGACCAGTTCATCTTTGCTTGTCGGCTTGGCAGAGTTACCGATTAATGTTTTCAGTTGATTCCAAACAACCTCGATCGGGTTTAAATCAGAAGACCTACATGTAGAGATGAAAAAAATGTTAAAAAATGTTTTTTAGATATACTGTAGGCCTACAGAAGGTGTTGTAGGTCTTTTATTTATTTATTTTTATTGAACCTTTATTTTACTACATAAAGGACTACTTGACCCAGTTTATGCCCTCATTTGCAATGCAAACCCGGGGCGGCAGTGTGTTTTGGGCCATTGTCTGCATTTGGAGAAGAAAAAAATTAATTTAGCCTAATGTAATATTCATATGTGTAAACATACTGAATTATAATTGGATGCATTTTACCGCCATATCATACTGTGTGCTATGATTGGTTAAGACCACCCAAATGGTTAAGTCATGGTCAGTTTGATCCTGGTTGGCGATACGTGAACATGCCAGTTATAGCTAGCTAATAAAGAACTACGTTAAGAAATATCCTGTAGTACTGCATTTTATTATTTTGTACAAAGTGTGCAAAACAAGACATGGTGTCAGAGTAAAAGGTCTTACAAGATGGATTTTTCTGGAGTTCCTTCACCTCGAATGGACTGGGAGTCTACAAACTTACCCGATGCATGGCGTAAGTACAAACAGCATGTGGAGCTAATGTTCATGGGTCCTCTGAGGGACAAAGGAGAAGTGCAGCTACTTGCTCCTCTGGATCGGTGAAAAAGGGAGAGATATTTACAACACATGGACACTTACCGAGGCTGAATCAAAGGTACTGAAAACATACTACGATCGTTTTGAAGCATATGTTGTGCCGAAGATCAATACGATATTCGCTAGGTACAAATTCCATGAGAAAGTACAGGGAGCTAGCGAGTCTTTTGAACAGTTTGTGACAGAGCTGCGTCTGCTTGTGAAAGACTGTGATTATGCAAACAAGGATGAGATGGTCAGGGACCGTATTGTATTTGGAATACACTCACCGCGAGTGAGAGAGAAACTTTTGAATGTTGGGTCTGAGGTAACGCTGGACAAAGCTATCGACATAGCCAGATCTCACGAGCTAGCACTGGCTCAGATGAAAACCATTTCGCACGGCAGCAAGAGCGCATCACGTGAACAAGCAGTGCACGCACTCAGGCAGACATCAAAGCACACCTCCGGTGCACAGAGAGCGCGGTTTAGAACGGAGAGAGACATAACTCCAAAACAGAGCAACACAGACTCAAAACGCCCCAAAACATGTGGATATTGTGGATACGAAGTGCATGGCGAACAAGGAAATTGCCCAGCTAAAGGCAAACAGTGTACTAAAAATAGAAAATGGAGTGTGCAGAGCGTACTGTGGAAAAACAGTACACACAGTGAGTGAAGATGAAATGTCAATCAAAGAGTCAAACGCTGATGAACTGTTTATTGATTCAGTGACACAGAAAAGTAAAATATCAGAGACAGAACAAGCCTTTGCTGACATTGAGATAGGAACACAAGGCACAGAGCTAAAGTTCAAACAGGGCTCCGGGCAGCCGAGCGGAAATGGAGGAAAACTCGCCTCCCTGCGGACCTGGCATCCTTTCACTCCCTCCTCTCTACATTCTCCTCTTCTGTCTCTGCTGCTAAAGCCACTTTCTACCACTTAAATTCCAAGCATCTGCCTCTAACCCTAGGAAGCTCTTTGCCACCTTCTCCTCCCTCCTGAATCCTCCTCCCCCTCTTCCCCCTCCTCCCTCTCTGCGGATGACTTCGTCAACCATTTTGAAAAGAAGGTCGACGACATCCGATCCTCGTTTGCTAAGTCAAACGACACCGCTGGTTCTGCTCACACTGCCCTACCCTGTGCTTTGACCTCTTTCTCCCCTCTCTCTCCAGATGAAATCTCGCGTCTTGTGACGGCGGCCGCCCAACAACCTGCCCGCTTGACCCTATCCCTCCTCTCTTCTCCAGACCATTTCCGGAGACCTTCTCCCTTACCTCACCTCGCTCATCAACTCATCCTTGACCGCTGGCTACGTCCTTCCGTCTTCAAGAGAGCGAGAGTTGCACCCCTTCTGAAAAAACCTACACTCGATCCCTCCGATGTCAACAACTACAGACCAGTATCCCTTCTTTCTTTCTCTCCAAAACTCTTGAACGTGCCGTCCTTGGCCAGCTCTCCTGCTATCTCCTCAGAATGACCTTCTTGATCCAAATCAGTCAGGTTTCAAGACTAGTCATTCAACTGAGACTGCTCTTCTCTGTGTCACGGAGGCGCTCCGCACTGCTAAAGCTAACTCTCTCTCCTCTGCTCTCATCCTTCTAGACCTATCGGCTGCCTTTGATACTGTGAACCATCAGATCCTCCTCTCCACCCTCTCCGAGCTGGGCATCTCCGGCGCGGCCCACGCTTGGATTGCGTCCTACCTGACAGGTCGCTCCTACCAGGTGGCGTGGCGAGAATCTGTCTCCGCACCACGTGCTCTCACCACTGGGTCCCCCAGGGCTCTTGTTCTAGGCCCTCTCCTATTCTCGCTATACACCAAGTCACTTGGCTCTGTCATATCCTCACATGGTCTCTCCTATCATTGCTATGCAGACGACACACAATTAATCTTCTCCTTTCCCCCCTCTGATAACCAGGTGGCGAATCGCATCTCTGCATGTCTGGCAGACATATCAGTGTGGATGACGGATCACCACCTAAGCTGAACCTCGGCAAGACGGAGCTGCTCTTCCTCCGGGGAAGGACTGCCCGTTCCATGATCTCGCCATCACGGTTGACAACTCCATTGTGTCCCTCTCCCAGAGTGCTAAGAACCTTGGCGTGATCCTGGACAACACCCTGTCGTTCTCAACTAACATCAGGCGGTGACCCGTTCCTGTAGGTTCATGCTCTACAACATTCGCAGAGTACGACCCTGCCTCACACAGGAAGCGGCGCAGGTCCTAATCCAGGCACTTGTCATCTCCCGTCTGGATTACTGCAACTCGCTGTTGGCTGGGCTCCCTGCCTGTGCCATTAAACCCCTACACTCATCCAGAAGCCGCAGCCCGTCTGGTGTTCAACCTTCCCAAGTTCTCTCACGTAACCCGCTCCTCCGCTCTCTCCACTGGCTTCCGTTGAAGCTCGCACCGCTACAAGACCATGGTGCTTGCCTACGGAGCTGTGAGGGGAACGGCACCTCCGTACCTTCAGGCTCTGATCAGGCCCTACACCCAAAAAGGGCACTGCGTTCATCCACCTCTGGCCTGCTCGCCTCCCTACCTCTGAGGAAGTACAGTTCCCGCTCAGCCCAGTCAAAACTGTTCGCTGCTCTGGCACCCCAATGGTGGCAAACTCCCTCACGACGCCAGGTCAGCGGAGTCAATCACCACCTTCCGGAGACACCTGAAACCCACCTCTTTAAGGAATACCTAGGATAGGATAAAGTAATCCTTCTAACCCCCCCCCCCTTAAAAGAGTTAGATGCACTATTGTAAAGTGGTTGTTCCACTGGATATCATAAGGTAAATGCACCAATTTGTAAGTCGCTCTGGATAAGAGCGTCTGCTAAATGACTTAAATGTAAATGTAAACTAGACACTGGTGCCAAAGTAAACATTATTCCTCTGAATAAGTACCGTAGCTTGACATCTGAGTGCGAGCTACAGCACACACGCGTAGACTGACTGGTTATGGTGGTGAACAGCTCCCAGTAAAAGGCACATGCACTTTCAAATGCAAATACAAGGAAAGTGACATGATGTTGGACTTTATGTTGTTGACACTAGAGCACCTGCAGTGCTAGGTCTTAAAGCATGTTTTAAGACATGGACCTCATCAAGCTAGTTTTATCAGCGACAGCACCAGTAGAGACAGACAATGTACTGCAGGAGTTTGCTGATGTTTTTACAGGAATAGGATTATTCCCAGGAGAATGTACCATTCACCTTGACCCAGACGCAACCCCTGTGGTCTACCCACTGAGAAAGATTCCCCTTGCTCTCCGTGCCCGTCTGAAGAAAGAGTTGGAGAGCATGGAGCAATCTGACATAGTCACCAAGGTTACAGAACCGACTGACTGGGTAAATGCGTTAGTGGTGGTGGAGAAACCACGCACAGGCAAGCTCCAAGTATGCCTCGACCCAAGAGACTTGAACAAGGCTATCAAACGCCCCCATTATCCTTTACCGACACTAGATGACATCACACACAAGCTAGCGGGAGCACACTACTTCAGTGTCATGGACGCTAGATCAGGCTACTGGGTTATCAAGCTCACAGAAGAGTCATCTAAGCTCACAACATTCAACACACCGTTTGGACGCTACAGGTTCCGTCGCCTGCCTTTTGGGATTATCTCAGCCCAAGACGAGTTTCAGCGAAAGATTGATGAAGTGTACAAAGGCCTCGACGAAGTTGTGGCAATTGTGGACGACATCCTTGTCAATGGTCGAACCAAAGAGGAGCATGACCGAAACCTCCGCGCGATGCTGCAAAGGTCCCGCGAGAGAGGAGTGAGGCTCAACCCCGAGAAGAGCACAGTCGGCGCTACAGAGGTCAGCTACTTCGGACATCTTCTTACAGTGACTGGAATCAAGCCAGATCCACAGAAGATCTTAGCCATAAAAGAAATGGAGCCACCAAAGAACCGTGCAGAGCTGGAAACAGTGCTTGGCATGGTCAACTACTTAGTCAAGTTCGCACCCAGCCTCTCCAATGCTAATGCACCCCCGCGTCAACTGCTAAAGCAGTCCAGTGAGTTTCTCTGGGACAAGCAACACGACATTGCTTTCCAGAATGTGAAAGACTTGATCACGAGAGAACCAGGACCAATCCTTGCCTACTACGACCCCGACAAAGAGCTCAGACTCTAAGTGGACGCGTCGAAGTATGGACTAGGTGCAGTGCTACTGCAAGAAGGAAAGCCCATCGGCTACGCTTCCAAATCTCTCACAGACTGTGAAATCAACTACGCTCAAATCGAAAAGGAGCTCTACGCCATTCTGTTCGGATGTAAACGTTTCCATCAGTACATATATGGACGACAAGTCATTGTGGAATCCGACCACAAGCCCCTTGAGTCAATTATGAGGAAACCACTAGCCGCAGCCCCGCCAAGGCTACAGAGAATGATCCTTCAACTACAAAAAATGACTTCACAATCACTCACCGTCCAGGCAAAGACATCCCTGTCGCAGACACACTCTCCAGGAAGTTTCTTACCTATAAGGACAGCAGCCTCAGTGAAGGCATGGACATGCAAGTGCACACTGTGTACAGCAACTTACCAGTTAGTTACACAAAACTGAAGGAGATCCAAGCAGAAACAGAAATGGACTCACAACTCGCACAGCTGAGGAAAGTCATACAGGATGGATGGCCTGAGGAGAGGAGAAAATGCCCTCAGAGCGTCTCAGAATTCTGGAACCATCGTGATGAACTATCACAGATCAACGGAATAATTTTCAAAGGAGAGAAAATCATTATTCCTACCAGTCTCAGAGAAGAGATTTTGACAAAGATCCATGCTGGACACATGGGCATGGAAAAGTGCAAACAGAGAGCACGGGACATTTTGTTTTGGCCCGGAATGTGCAAGCAAATAGAGGACATTGTTGGTAAATGCGCCATATGTCTTGAACGACGCCCCTCAAACACCAAAGAGCCAATGTTACCTCACTGTATCCCAGACCGACCCTGGCAGATCGTGGCAACCGATCTGTTTACCTGGAACAACGAGGACTACATCGTAACAGTGGACTACTACAGCAGATACTTCGAACTCGACAAGCTTCACAGCACCACATCTGCAGCTGTGATACACAAGCTGAAAGCAGCCTTTGCCAGGCATAGCATTGTAGAGACTTTAATATCTGACAATGGGCCCTGTTACAAATCAAATGAGTTTGAATCCTTCACAAAAGCATGGGAGTTCACACATGTCACCACAAGCCCGCATTACCCTCAAAGTAATGGCCTTGCTGAAAAATCTGTGCAGATTGCTAAATCACTCATGGATAAAGAAAAAGCAGACAAGAGAGACCCCTACCTCAGTCTTCTTGAATACCGCAACACTCCAGTTGACAACTTCAAATCACCAGCCCAGCTGTTGATGAGCCGTAGACTTCGCTCAATCCTTCCCAGCACCAACCAGCAGCTGCAACCTGAGGTCGTCAGCTACAAGGAAATGCATGGAAAACGTGCACAGAGACAACAACAACAAAAGCGATACTACGACAGGTCAGCTAGACCACTGCCACCACTGATCGACGGAGAGTCAGTTAGAATCCAAGAGCATGGCCTCTGGAAGCCAGCAGTCGTCATCCAGCCAGCTGACACTGAACGTTCATATCACGTCCGCACCGCAGAAGGAGCGGTGTACCGCCGCAATCGTCGGCACCTACTGAACACAAAAGAACAACACACTGATGAGATGAACTGTTCCCCTGAAAGAGAACATGATGGACTAAACACACACACAGCACAACATAGACCATACTTACCTGCAACACCACAAGAACTGTTGACTGACACAGAAGCATGCTCAGCATCATATCGCACAAGGTCAGGAAGAGAGGTCAAGCCCAGAGCTGTCCTAGACCTGTGAAATGTCAAAGGGTGTAGGCGGATCGCTGCCCTAAAAGAGTTCCAGACTGTAAACTTGTTATTGGAAGTTCACTTGAAATGCTTTGGTATTTTATTTGTTTGAAATGTTAAGATGTATTTCTACTGTGAAAGCTGAGTTGGTGAGAATCCTTTGTTCGAAAAGTAACAGTATGTTGGATCATTGTTTCAGAGTCTATGTTGATTCAGTTGGTGTAGTATGCAATATAAATGGTTACTTACCTTGAGTTCAAACTGCAGAGCATGTTTTCAAAAGAAACGCTTAGAACATGTAAACATTTTTCTTTTGTTTTAAAAGAAGGGGGATGTAATATTCATATGTGTAAACATACTGAATTATAATTGGATGCATTTTACCGCCATATCATACTGTGCTATGATTGGTTAAGACCACCCAAATGGTTAGGTCATGGTCAGTTTGATCCTGGTTGGCGATACGTGAACATGCCAGTTATAGCTAGCTAATAAAGAACTACGTTAAGAAATATCCTGTAGTACTGCATTTTATTATTTTGTACAAAGTGTGCAAAACAAGACACCTAACAGCCAAAATTAGGTACAATAATAGAAATATACATGTAAATAGGCCTAAATGTAACAAAATATTGCAATAATCCTATCTTGAAAGAAACAATGTGTACCCAGAAACACCTCTCTGACATAGGGTCCAGAGTATCTCTTGATGATTTCTCCTCAAAGAAATCTCGAGCCATGATACCTGAAAAAGGAGGCAAGAGTGAATTATTGTGGAACACATAACAGTCCGTGAGGTGTAGGCTACAATATTCGATGTACCTTTTGCTTTGTAAATAGCCAAACTTACCATCAAAAATCAAATATGGGCCTGGTCCCTGGCTAGAAATTTCCCCCCACACTTGAAATTTGAGCGGGTGCTTGGGACTCGGCTTGCTTGATCTTCTTCCTTTTTTTCTGTAGCAATTTTGAGCAAATTGCTCAAGGGCCACGGTTGATTTGTCTGTGAAGATGACATTATTAAATGTCTCGCCAGCTGTGATCTGGGCCTGCAGGACGCAAAGTTATTTGTTTGCCAGACGAATCATTGGGTCGAAACTACAGAACAGTACAAAACAAGCGAACACACATGGTTAATGTTCTGATCATTAAAAAATATATATATATACAGTTGAAGTCGGAAGTTTACATACACTTACGTTGGAGTCATTAAAACTAGTTTTTCAACCACTTCACACATTTCTTGTTAACAAACTATAGTTTTGGCAAGACTAGTTAGGACATCTACTTTGTGCATGACAAAAGCAATTTTTCCAACAATTGTTTACAGACAGATTATTTTACTTATAATTCACTGTATCACAATTCCAGTGGGTCCGAAGTTTACATACACTAAATTGACTGTGCCTTTAAACAGCTTGGAAAATTCCAGAAAATGATGTCATGGCTTTAGAAGCTTCTGATAGGCTAATTTAAATCATTTGAGTCAATTGGAGGTGTACCTGTGGATGTATTTCAAGGCCTACCTTCAAACTCAGTGCCTCTTTGCTTGACATCATGGGAAAATCAAAAGAAATCAGCCAAGACCTCAGAAAAAAAATTGGAGACCTCCACAAGTCTGGTTCATCCTTGGGAGCAATTTCCAAACGCCTCGTTCATCTGTACAAACAATAGTACGCAAGTATAAACACCATGGGACCACGCAGCCATCATACCGCTCAGGAAGGAGACGCGTTCTGTCTCCTGGAGATGAACGTACTTTGGTGTGAAAAGTGCAAATCAATTCCAGAAAAACAGCAAAGGACCTTGTGAAAATTCTGGAGGAAAAAGGTACAAAAGTATCTATATCCACAGTAGAACAAGTCCTATATCGACATAACCTGAAAGGCCGCTCAGCAAGGAAGAAGCCACTGCTCTAAAACCACCATAAAAAAGCCAGACTACGGTTTGCAACTGCACATGGGGAGAAAGATTGTACTTTTTGGAGAAATGTCCTCTGGTCTGATGAAACAAAAATAGAACTGTTTGGCAATAATGACCATCGTTATGTTTGGAGGAAAAAGGGGGAGGCTTGCAAGCCGAAGAACACCATCCCAACCGTGAAGCACGGGGATGGCAGCATCATGTCGTGGGGGTGCTTTGCTGCAGGAGGGACTGGTGCACTTCACAAAATAGATGGCATCATGAGGGAGGGAAATTATGTGCATATATTGAAGCAACATCTCAAGACATCAGTCAAGGTTAAAGCTTGGTTGCAAATAGGTCTTCCAAATGGACAATGACCCCAAGCATACTTCCAAATTTGTGGCAAAATTGCTTAAGGACAACAAAGTCAAGGTATTGGAGTGGCCATCACAAAGCTCTGACCTCAATCCTATAGAAAATTTGTGGGCAGAACTGAAAAAGCATGTGCGAGCAAAGAGGCCTACAAACCTGACTCAGTTACACCAGCTCTGTCAGGAGGAATGGGCCAAAATTCAACCAATTTATTGTGGGAAGCTTGTGGAAGGCTACCCGAAACGTTTGACCCAAGTTCAACAATTTAAAGGTAATGCTACCAAATACTAATTGAGTGTATGTAAACTTCTGACCCACTGGGAATGTGATGAAAGAAATAAAAGATGAAATAAATCATTCTCTATACTATTATTCTGACATTTCACATTCCTAAAATGAAGTGGTGATCCTAAATGACCTAAGACAGAGAATTTTTACTTGGATTAAATGTCAGGAATTGTGAAACTGAGTTTAAATGTATTTCGCTAGGTGTATGTAAACTTCCGACTTCAACTTCAATCTGTAGGCATACTGTGTATGAAATCGATAATTGTGTACTAAAAACGTGAATGTGTTTTTGCAGAGCTTACAACCCTGCTCAGTGGACAAAGGGCTGGACAACGGGCTGCACCGACGACCTGACAAACACCCCTGAGCTCTGGAACTCCACCTCTGACAGGCAGAGTCAACATACGTGGCGGGTTCGTCAGGTCGTCGGTTCACCCTGACATTTCTATTCCTCTTCTGACAACAGAACTCGACCAACTGCTCACCAGGCACAGCAAGGGCCGCTATTCCAGGGATGTGTAACCGAAGAGAGATACCACGAGTGGGCACAGAATACAAACTGGGATGGATCCCGAGACAAATGTGGTTTACCAGTGAACCTCCGGGTGTTCATCAGTAATACTGTGTCTCAGAAGTTTCCGGCCATGACTGATGCAACCCGAAAAAGCATTAAAGACAGAGTTAATGAGTACTTGAGGTCACCGAGAAAGTCTGGAAATGGCCTGCTCTCCCTTATGTAAGGAATTCCCATGTTTACTACAGTATGTACTGTATGCTATGTTTACTTGTCAGACTGCACAGTAGCCTAAAAAACAAATGCAGGTGGCTTATATCCTCAAAATGCTTTATTATCCAAATGTAAAAGCATATACTGTACAGTACTGCATTTCTTCATCAGCATCTTTATGCTTTCGTTAATAAAATAATGATAAAAATACTCTTTCAAAATGCTGATGTTTATTTAGTTATGGATCCAAACAAACAAATTACTTGTTCAAATATTCCATGATATTCTTGAGATATGTGTCGACTGAATATAAGCAAGTGATGTCTGCTAAATAATCATGTTAGGTTTCTCTATTTACAAATGAGTGAGAATGTCTCACCCCATGTCCAAGAATTGCCTTTTTCTCGCTTACTCTAGGTTAAATGAAAACGAAATCTCCAAAATATTGTTACTTTTTAAACAAAGCGATTATTATTATTAATTTAGAATTATATTAAAGCCCCTTAGGATCTGTGAGAATATCGGAGAATATCTAATGGAAAATGCCCCTTATATATTAATTTAGAGTCCTCCAATCCTCTAAATGTAATTATTGGCGGAGAATCACGTCATTGAAAAAAAAAAAAAAAATCCGATATAGTGTAGGCCTACCATGTAGGCCTACCAATGAGTCTCACTAGTGTTGAGTAATGTGCTGTTAAAAATGGCGTAGGTCTTATTTGTTTAAAGAGCATATTGAAGTCAGAAGCAAAAGCCTACAATTATTTTAGCATCGTTTCACGCTGCTCTGAGACAAGCATGGCAATCAATGAGATTTTTATTTTCACTTAATCTCCGTTTGGGTATTGGTTAGACAAGAATTAGAAAATTAGGGTGCAGAAATGTTATGCTCTTAGTATAACCTTTATTTAACTAGGCAAGTCATTTACGAACAAATTCTTATTTACAAAGACAGCCTACTCCTTCCTCGTGCCCTGCGGGGATTCTTTAGCTAAATAGCCCAGTACTGTACTGCCGACCGTCATGTTGTACAGCAACATATTTTCCATTCCATCCTAATGGAAACCCAAAGGGTTTTTCGTTTTTCTTGGAATAGAAAAAACATAATATTAATCAAATTAATTAAGCAAGTATCAGTCAAAAGTTTGGACACACCTACTCATTCCAGGATCTTTCTTTATTTTTACTATTTTCTACATTGTACACGACTATGAAATAACACCGGCCTCCCGCATGCCCTGCATTCTGTAGTACAGACATGGCCTGGTCTCCCTTATGTAAGGAATTAGGCAATTTCCCATGTTTACTACAGTATGTATTGTAGACTGCACAGTAGCATAATAAACAAAAAAACACATTTCGTTCATAAAAAATACTCTTTCAAAATGCAGATGTTGATTTAGTTATGGATCCATAACGAATTACTATGGGAATAAATATCACTGATTTACAGAAATATTGAAACAAAGTTGTCTAATGAAGGCAAACAATTTAGAATCCTCCAATCCTGTAGCCTACTCCCGACCGTCACATTGTACAGTGCCATATTTTCCATTCCATCCTAACGGAAACCCTGAGGGTTTAGTTTTTCATTTTTCTCTGAATAGAAACACCACAATAAGAATCAAATTAAGACAAATTTATTAAAATCAATCCCATAGATTAAGTTATTACAAAAAAGGTTTTAAATTCTCTGGTAATGCCATTACGGAATACTATCAAATGCTTCTCAAAGACCATCAGAGGGATGGTCAAACTAGCAATAACTTGCAGTAACAGAAAAAATGTCTGACAATTAAAGGATTTGCTACAGAATGATGCAGCAGCACGCAAGGTGTGCTGTATCATAGCAGTATGACGCAACCTTTTTGTGCTTATGGAACATTTCTGGGCTATTTTATTTCAGCTCATGAAACAGGGGACCAACACTTTACATGTTGCATTTATATTTTTTAGCAGTGCACTTACTACGTTTTAGCTACTTTACTGTGCTGTATAATGACAGCGGTGGCAACCCGGAGTAGCTGTTTGGCCATCGGGGTGTTGTGAGGCATGTCGTTTCCAGTTGTAGTTGGTTTCTCTGGGGTGTCGCCATTCACAGTTTCCTGTTTGATCATTTATTTGACCAAGACGTGCCGACAGAAAGGGGAAGGATGCAATTGCGGCCTGCATTTGGGCTTTCCTGCATCTGCAATTTGGGCCTCCCGAGTGGCGCAGTGGTCTAAAGCAGTGCATTGCAGTGTTGCGGCGTCACTACAGTCTTGGGTTCATCCGGGTTTGGGGACGGTTTGGCCGGGGAGGCTTTACTTGGCACATCACGCACTAGCGACTCCTTGTAGCGGGCTGGACGCCTGCAGGCTGACTTCGGTCATCAGTTGAATGGTGTTTCCTCAGACACATTCGTGCAGCTGGCTTCCGGGTTAAGCGGGCAGGTGTTAAGAGGCACGGCTTGACGGGTCATGTTTCGGAGGACGCATGACTCAGCCTTCGCTTCTTCCAAGCCTGTTGGGGATTTGCAGTGATGAGACAAAATCGGAATTGGATCGCAATTGGATATCACGAAATTGGGGTGAAAAGAGGGGTAAAATTACAAAATAAATAAAAGAGTAGGTGGCGTTAATACACAATAACATCGGATGCCAGCCGCGGATAAACCACACAGAAGAAAGGGCGACAGAAGAAAGGTAGACCGGTAGACACCGGTGTCTGTCGTCCCCGCCTCTCCGGCACAGTTTTCGCGCAGTTCTGTTAATGACGGCAAGGGCAGATGTTCGGCAGGCGGGACGCTGTGTGCTAGCTTACCCAGCTAGTGTGGCAGCTAGCGTACAGTGTCCCTAACTACCTAGCGGGAGGAGGTGGCGACAGGTAAACAATGTCCTTGGCCCCCGCCTATCAGGCAATGTTTTCTCCGGCACAAAGCAGGCGAGGGCAACCACCTTGTGCTAGCTAACTAGCAAGCTAGCACACAGTGTCTAGCACATGGTGTTGCTCCCATATGCTATGCTAGCGGGAGGCGGGAGCGACCATTAGACAGTGTCCTGTCGGGCACTGTATTTAAACAGTTCTATTAATAACGGTGAGGACACTGTTTACCGGTGTCACTCCCGCTAGCTAGCAAGGAGGATTCCGAGAGGCGGGGGCAAAAAAAACTCAGATAAAACTTTTATTTACCTTTTGATTCACATTCAAAAGTGTCACAAGCATGAAGATGTCGTGCTCGAGGGGGGTGGGGGGTATAAACAGGAACCAATGCGGTCCCGAGGCGGGGGGGGGGGCGTTAATGCAGGAATCAATGGGGGATATTCATGAAGGAGTGGGGATGTTCATGAAGGAAACCAATGGGATGCTCGAGGTGGGGGTGTTCCTGCAGATGTACGCTATTGACAAAAGACGCAATCAATCTCAGATAAAGCATCCGAGACAGCAAAGCAGGGCCCTCTGTCTCAGTATGTTGTAGCCCATGTATCTGATGCTGTCTGGTTAAAAATAGTACTCCAATCAACTGTGCTATTTTGTTAGTCTTTTTTGCGTTGTTTGTAACATATTTTGTACTTATTTTGATACATAATGTTGCTGCTACCGTCTCCTATGACCGAAAAGCATCTATACAGCGATATTCACCACAAACTGGAAGAAAGCTTTTTCCTTTAACGAGTCCAACATAAGAAGGAATATAACTGCTTTCCCAGGAACATAGCACAAATCCCCGTCATTTGCATTAAGAAAAGACAGAGAAAAAGGGGTGGGGTGGAAGGCCTTCTGAGAATTCGTAGGCCAGCGAGTAAACCCCCACTCCATCCGTTCTATTGGTCAACATGCAATCATTGGAAAATAGATTACAAGATTAAACGGGACATTAAAAACTGTAATATCTTATGTTTCACCGAGTCGTGGCTGAACGACGACATGAATAACATACAGCTGGCGGATATACACTTATCGGCAGGATAGAACAGCAGCCTCTGGTAAGACAAGGGGTGGCGCTCTATGTATATTTGTTAAACAACAGCTGGTGCATGATATCTGAGGAAGTATAAAGGTTTTTTGCTGCGCTGAGGTAGAAGTATCTCATAGATAAGCTGTAGACCACACTATACCTCTAGAGAGTTTTCATCTGTATTTTCTTACCTGTATCTACATACCCCACAGACCGATCGACATGGCGCACTAAGACACGCACTCAATAGATATAACTGCCATAAGCAAACAAGGAAAACGCTCATCCAGAGGCCGGGACTTTAATGCAGGGAAACTTAAATCCGTTTTACCTCATTCTACCAGCATGTTAAATGTGCAACCAGAGGTTAAAAAAAACTCTAGACCACCTTTAC
This sequence comes from Salvelinus sp. IW2-2015, assembly GCF_002910315.2. Taxonomy (NCBI): domain Eukaryota; kingdom Metazoa; phylum Chordata; class Actinopteri; order Salmoniformes; family Salmonidae; genus Salvelinus; species Salvelinus sp. IW2-2015. Next base: position 28,490,521 of record NC_036842.1, read on the forward strand.
TCCACACACAGAGATGCGTACAAAGCTCTCCCTCGCTCTTCATTTGGCAAATCTGACCATACGTAATTCTATCCTCTTGATTCCTGCCTACAAGCAAAAATTAAAGCAGAAGCACCAGTGACTTGGTCAATAAAAAAAATGGTCAGATGAAGCAGATGCTAAGCTACAGGACTGTTTGCTAGCACAGACTGGAATATGTTCCGGCGATTCTCTCCGATGGCATTGAGGCACGTACTACCAACTATAGTCATCTGTACATTCACAATAAGTGCACAATGAATCTGAAGTCATCTCACAGTGATTGTACGTACATACCCCAACCAGAAGCCATGTTATTACAGATTCCGCATTGAGCTAAAGGTAGAGGCTGCCGCTTTCAAGGAGCGGGACTCTAACCTGGAAGCTTTAAAAAAATCCCGCTATGCCCTCCGACAAACCATTAAACAGGCAAAGCATCATAACTAAGGACTAAGATCGAATCTACTACTTCGACGCTCGTTGCAGGGCTTGCAAACTATTACAAACTACAAAGGGAAGCAACAGCAAAGCTGCTCCCAGGATGACACGAGCCTGCCAGACAAGCTAAACTACTTCTATAATCGCTTCAAGGCACGAACAGTAACACTGAAACATGCATGAGAGCATCAGCTGTTCCGGACGACTGTGTGATCACGCTCTCCTCAGCCGATGTGAGTAAGACCTTTAAACAGGTCACCATTCACAAGGCCGCAGATTACCAGGATGTGTACTCTGAGCATGCGCTGACCAACTGGCAAGTGTCTTCACTGACATTTTCAACCTCTCCCTGTCTGAGTCTGTAACATGTTTCAAGCCATAGTCCCTGTGCCTAAGAACAGTAAGGTAACCTGCCTAAATGACTACTGAACCGTAGCACTCACGTTTGCAGCCATGAAGTGCTTTGAAAGGCTGGTCATGGCTCACATCAACACCATTATCCCAGAAACCCTAGACCCACAGATTATGCAATCTCTATTGCACTCCACACTGCCCTTTCCCACCTGGACAAAAGGAACACCTATGTGAGAATGCTATTCATTTGACCACACCATCTACCTAGAGAGTTTTCATCTGTTTTTTCGTACCTGTCTACATACCACCACAGACCGATGCTGGCACTAAGACCGCACTCAACACCATAGAGACCTCAAAGCTCATCACTAAGCTAAGGACCATGGGACTAAATACCTCCCTCTGCAACTGGATCCTGGACTTCCTGATGGGCCGCTCCAAGGTGGTAGGGGTAGTTAACAAAACATCCACCACGCTGATCCCTCAGGTGTGCGTGCTCAGTCCCCTCCTATACTCCCTGTTCACTAATGACTGCACGGCCAGGCATGACTCCAACACCATCATTAAGTTTGCAGATGATACAACAGTGGTAGGCCTGATCACCAACAACGAGGAGACAGCCTATAGGGAGGAGGTCAGAGACCTGACCGTGTGATGCCAGGACAAGGAGGACCGAGCACACCCCATTCGCATCGACGGGGCTGTAGTGGAGCAGGTTGAGAGCTTCAAGGTTCTTGGTGTCCACATCACCAACAAACTAACATGGTCCAAGCACACGAAGACATTCATGAAGAGGGCACAACAAAACCTATTCCCCCTCAGGAGACTGAAAAGTTTTGGCATGGGTCCTCAGATCCTCAAAAGGTTCTACAGCTGCACCATCGAGAGCATCCTGACTGGTTGCATCACGACCTGGTATGGAAACTGCTCAGCCTCCGACCGCAAGGCACTACAGAGGGTAGTGCCTAGAGCCCAGTACATCACTGGGGCCAAGCTTCCTGCCATCCAGGACCTCTATACCAGGCGGTGTCAGAGGAAGGCCCAAAAAATTGTCAAAGACCCCAGCCAGCCTAGTCATAGACTGTTCTCTCTGCTACCGCACGGCAAGCAGTAACGGAGCGCCAAGTCTAGGTCCAAGAGGCTTCTAAACAGCTTCCACCCATAAGCCATAAGACTCCTGAACATCTAATCAAATGGCTACCCAGACTATTTGCATTGCCCCCCCCCCCCCTTATGCTGCTGCTACTCTNTGCTGCTGCTACTCTGTGTTATTATCTATGCATACTCACTATAATAACTCTACCTAAATGTACATATTACCTCAATTACCTCAACTAACCGGTGCCTCCACAAATTGACTCTGTACCGGTACCCCCTGTATATAGCCTCGCTATTGTTATTTTACTGCTACTCTTTAGTTATTTGTTTCTTTTATTTCTTATTTTTTGGATGTATTTCTCTTAAAAACTGCATTGTTGGTTAAGGGCTTGTAAATAAGCATTTCACTGTAAGGTCTACTACACCTGTTGTATTCGGCGCATGTGACAAATAAAATTTGATTTGATACAACCACAGTTGTAGAGCGGTCAGACTTTCTGGATGTTTAGTTCAGTCCTATGTGTTCTCTGGCCCATCTCTGATATCCTGTTGTGGATATTGGCTATGATGGTGGGTTCCCCATTGACAGAACATACAGAGCTGTAGTGGGAAACCGTGTAGACAGTGTTAGTGTCCATGCGTAGTGCATTATAGACAGTGTTAATGTGCATCCATAGTATAGAGTAGTGAACAGTACTGTCCATAATGTAGTATAGAGGCCATGTCGTATGCTAAGTCCAGGGTGTTCCCAGAGTGGTATACCAAGAAGCAAGCTAGATCTACACAGGGTCTTTTAAATCTAGCCAGCTTCAGTTAGCTTCACATTCCAGCTCAGGTTTCATCTGTACCACGATGGTGGATATTGCTCGTCCACCTGCCGCAAAAGGCTGTCACATGCTTCCAAGTCGAAACAGTTTATGCTTCTAAGTTTTTGTTAGTTTTGGTGTTTGGTAGTTTTTTTTCCAGCTGTTTGTGTACCCCAATTTCTTTCTTGAGGCAAGTCGAAGTTTGGTAGTCTACACCCTTCATCTGTGACTGGTTCACAGTAGGGTTGGGAACTATGGATGGGATTCTTCAATGAAGTGTTTGCTATCATTCACTTGAAAAGTACTGCACTAAACAGATGTGTAATTGCGCGACTAAGACCTCTGCAAAACTTTAAAAATTCAATACAGAATTCCGAGGAAGAATATTTTGAGAAGTGTTTCTAGCTATATTGTTACTACGGTGGCTTAATGGCTTAAGAGAGACAAACAGTAATATTGCCGATTCTTGTTTTTCAAGCAAAGGTCTTTAGGGAGTGCGTGCACAGAAGTGCATCACTGGGGCCACCAGTGATGCACTGGTGTGCAAGTGCAAAAGTGTTGTCTTTTATTATCTGTCATTAACGCCTTTGATGTGCTTATCAATGCATGAGAACCTTTTTCCCCCACTCATATCAATACCATTTTTATAAAGTCATTCAAAAGTTTGACTGTGCGTGAACTTTACCAAGATAATCCATCCACCTGACAGGTGTGGCATATCAAGAAGCTGATTAAACAGCATGATCATTACACAGGTGCACCTTGTGCTGTGGACAATGAAAGGCCACTTTAAAATGTGCAGTTGTCACACAACACAATGCCACAGATGCCTCAAGTTTTGAGTGTACAATTGGCATGCCGACTGCAGTTATGTCCAACAGAACTGTTGCTAGAGAATTGAATGTTTAAAAAATTAACATAAGCTGCCCCGAATGTTGTTTTAGATAATTTTGCAGTATCTGCACCCAGCCTCACAACCGCAGACCACGTGTAACCATTCCAGCCCAGGACCTTCACATCCAGCTTCTTCACCTGCAGTGGGGGTGGGTGGTGCTGAGGAGTATTTCTGTCTGTAATAATGGCCTTTTGTGGTGTGTGAGAGTAAAATTGCAAGATTGTTATACTTTTATTGCATCAAATGGTTGTTTAATGCAACAGAATATAGGGTTCTTATAACTCGTGTCTGTGTGAGCTGAAAGTGTGCCTCTGGGAGATAACACTGACAGGAGATTTACGATGTCTTTTGGGTGATAAAACCAAGAGAGAATGCATTCCAGAGCATGATTTAATGTTTCTGTTCTGTAAAAGGTACTAGGGAGAGATGACCCCCAGGGCCAGACCTTGGTTTCTATACAAAGATAATTTTTACAGCAGATACTGTGTTCTGTGAATTATAAGTATCTTTCATAAAAATCTTAACCTTGTGACCCATTCCATACAGCTGTTGTCATGTAGACTGAAAGGGGTGTATATTGGCAATAATAGACCATTGCACTTTTGTCTCAGGGCTCTCAACGAATCATGTGAGTGGGATTCGTCAACCAGCCATGATTATCGTAGAGCACTCAATTAACTGTGTGTGTGTGTTGTAATGACCTGCTCCCTTAAGAGAATACAGATTGTTTAAGTATAACTGACTTGTGATAATTTCCTAATCAAATGAGACAAAGTTAAGGGAAAAACTCATTCTGGTTGGAGCTGCCTCCCCAGTGGGTGGGCCTATGCCACCCATGGCTGCACCCCTGCCCAGTCATGTGAAAACCATAGATTGGGGCCCAATTATTTTATTTCAATTTAGTAACTTCCTTATTAGAACTGTAACTGTGAAATTGTTGCGTTTATATTTTTGTTGAGTATACATGGCTAAAAGTTGAGCCACTTGTGTGGTACCGATTATCCTGAGTTAGGCTCAAGAGTTGACCAACTCCTCAAACCTGTTTCATAGCGTACCCTTCTGGAGGTTGACATTCAGATTTTGGTGAGTCTATGATCCCTGCTGTTTAAGTCCTGTGTTACGGCGTCTTAAATAATTTGTTGCATCTACCGCTTAGCAGTTCTGCCAAGTTTAAGGTATAAATCACCATTAATTTAAGTCGTCTCTCCTGGTACACTAGATCTACTTCCTCTCTGATCCCACCTTGGGATGTATGATGAGCATAGCTGAGAAGGTCCATTCTAGAATGAAATAGAACACTGCAAGCAACATCACACAGACTGGATTCATTTCAGGTCATTTTATTTATTTCCAAGACAAGTGCAGTGGTATAGGCCTAATTCAAGGCAACAAGAGTACACAGGAGAAATAAAACCACTGCCTGCAGCCAGACACACGTATAATACATCAGAAAGCTTTAAGGGACTTGTCCAACTTATTCATTGTTGTGAAGAGAAGTTAGGATGTCAGTGCCATGTGTGTTGGAATCAGTCGACAGCAGGGGTGTTGGAATCTTCTTCGATGGTGTAATAAATGCTAAACTGTGCATTGTTATTCTGGGAAAGACAGGACAGGAACATGCTTAGAATACAGTGTGATAATGACTGCATTTACAAAGGCAGCCCAATTCTGATATTTTTCCTGTCTGTGTGCACACGTCTTTACCACATTGATAGAGTTTGTTAAGGCGTGCTATGTCCAGGGGGCTCAGGTGATTTCTCTGTCCAATCTGGACTCCACTCTTCTTGGAGTCAATAGTGGGGTTCTGGTTTGATGAGAAGTAATATCTGCCAGGAGAAACACAACAATGGGGTATTTGAGGAAATGCTACTTTAACACAAGGACTGCATCACAATGTCACCCTATTCCCAATATAGTGCACCTAGTTTGACCAGAGCCCAGGTCAAAAGTAGTGACTTAAATGGGGAGCCATTTGGGACACAGAGAAATGTTACTGGATACTGTACAACTCATCTTTACTTGTTGCTAGCAGTTTAAAAACAAGTCGAGTAAAATTAAGACTTCATTGGGAATAAGGAGGAGAGGAGTGTGACTGACATTCCGTAGTGCATTATGGAGTCGTAGTCATAGGCCAGGTCCTGAGTGTCTCCTTCCTTCACCTTAAAGTTATCTTCTTTTCCTGGAAGTTAAAAGAGTTACAAGAGGCAGATGTGACTGGTGGACACTGCTGGGTGTGATTGTGATAGGGGAACGAAAGTGGAAATCTAGACAAGGTGTTGAGATGGAAACCATTAAGTTGAACCTCTAGCAGGAGGAAACTCTACACGAGTCAAGGCATGACTATTGCATCTTACCTAATGAAACCCATAGCGGGTGGCCTTCAAGTTCAAGAGCTTACATGTTATCCCAGGATACCCATTACGGGTGGCAATTGTAGATGGCAATGTCGTGTTATTCATGTAAGGGGAATTTAGCGAACAAGGTTGCTGCGTTCACACCAGGGGAAATTCGCAGGAGTTAACGAATTCAGTTAAATTCCACATCATTGGAAATTAGTCTATGAAATACATAGTATTGGTTTCAAACTGAAGAACACTGATGGTTACAGAACTGGTGCTGTGAGATTAGGATATCAGGATTCAAGGTTGCTATGATATTAGGCTATCAGGACCTGCTTAGACAAAGCAATTTCAACAGTAGAGAACAGGGTTGCAATGCATGGGGAAATTAATGGCTGCAGTATTTCCGTTATAATGAGTACATGATAAATGGAACGTTTAGGCATAAATATATGAACGCCTGTTGTTCTGTCCTTGTGGTGTACCGTCTATTTTTGTTATGTAGTGTTTCATGTTGTCTGGACCCCAGGAAGAGCAGCTGCTGCTTTAGCAGTACCTAATAAAATACTACATGTCAATAGTTATTCCATACGGTCTTCACTCCAGACCACAAAAAGCTGAACCAGGTGTGCTAGTGTTGGGCTGGTACAAAAGCCTGCACACTGCAGCTCTTCATGGGACAAATTGACCAGCCCTGCCCCTGGTCCACATGCAATGCCCGTGAGGTGGTTTAGCATGTGTTGGTGTGAGTTACCTGAGACCACGTTGTCCCACTGTATGGTGATGTATTGGTCACGGTCTGGCCGTGTGTGCTCGTGGTGCAGTCCCAGGGCATGCATCAGCTCATGACACAGGTTCCCCACGTTACAGGCACTACCGAAGTACAGAGGCTGGGCCCCGCCCTGAAAACCTACATACGACGCACAGCTAGAGTTAAGGGAAGAAAGAAAGGTGAGAGAAGGGGGTGGGGGGGAGAAAGAGTGGATATGACAGGAAGAGAGAAAAATAAAGGAGAGGTTGTGAGTTAACTGTAAACTGCTGGGAAGGAGAGTGTGTGTTAATGTGACCATTTTGGACTCACCCTGTCCCAGAGATTAACTCTATGTAGTTAATCTCATTGGTGTATTCGTGGAAGAGGATACACGTCTGGTCTGAAATCATCTTGAACGCCGCTAGCATAGTTTCCTTTCTGTCCACTGTGGGGATCAGAGACAATTTACCATGAGACGGTGCATATCATTCTCACTGTATTAGAAAACATCTAGTGGTAGTGTTCATCTCTCCTACTGTATTCAACACTCACCCAGATCATCGTTGAACTTGTAGGGGATAGAAGTGACGCCTTCATTCTCCGGCCAAAGTGACTTCACAGCTAATCGGTCTTCCTGTAGAACAAAACACCTAGTCTTAAATCCAGCTGTCGCTAGAGAGTATAGGCCTCAAATTAAAATGGTTATTTCAGCGTTTCCCCTATGAATTTTTTTTTAATGGTAAAACTACTTCAAAGTAAACTTAAATGACTAAAACCAGACTAAGTATGTAGAAAAGATAATGGAGCAATATACACAGTGTACTTTCCATGACAGACTGACCAAGTGAATGCTATGATCCTTACTGAGGACACCTGTTCAGTCAGTGTATATGAAGAGACCGGTTAAAGGAGAATTGTTAAGCCTTGCGACATGGGTCGTGTATATATGCCATTCAGAGGGTGAATGGGCAGGACAAAATATTGAAGTACCTTTGAACAGGGTATGGTAGGTGCCAGGCTCACCAGTTTGAGTGTGTCAAGAACTGCAACGTAGCTGGGTATTTCACACCCAGTTTCCCCCATGTGTGTGTGTGTGAAGAATGGTCCACCACCCAAAGGACATCCAGCCAATGGCTGGCCAGTGGCGAAAATTGGTGACACAAATTGTGCAGAGCAACAGACGGGCTACAGTTATAGTCAATTGACAGTCCAGTACAACATTTGTGCCCTAAGACCATAAAAACGCACAACTCGTAGTACCTTGACACAAATGGGGTATGGCAGCCGACAACCTTACAGAGTTCCACTTCTTTCAGCAAATAAATTGTTGCAGTGGACAAAGGAGAACTGGAAAAACATCTGGTCTGATGAATCCCGTTTTTTGCAATTTCACGCTGATGGGAGGACTAGGGTATGGAGAAAACCACATGCATCCATCATGCCGTGAGTCAACATTGCAGGCTGGTGAGAGGCAGTGTGACGCGTTCACGGCACACATTGGGCCCCATGATAAAAGTGGAGCAATGTTTGAATGCCACAGGATATCTGAACATAATTGCAAACCAGGTGCATCCCTTCATGGCAGTAGTGTATCCATCTGAAAATTGATTTTTTTCAGCAGGATAATGCCCAATGCCACAAGGCCAGGTTTGTCCAGGAATGGTTCCACAAACATGACAGTGAATTCAGCTTAGTGCAGTGGCCTGCCCAGTCACCAGATCTCAATCCAATTAAGCGTCTGTGGGATGAGATGGAACGAGCCATTTCGGTTTAGAGATCCACTACCAGCCAACTGGGCACAACGGTGGGAAGCATTGGGGAAATCATGGGGCCAGCATTCCTGTGGAACGCTTGACCTCTTGTAGAGTCCATGCCCTGACGAATTGAGGCTTTTCTGAGTGCAAGGGGGGGGGGGTGCAACTCAATACTAGGTGTTCCTAATGTTTAGTAAACTGGTAGTCCGTGCTGTTGATCCTTCAGATGGTCAAAATATCCACAGGAAAGTACTGTTAACACAACTTTTTAGAATGGCGGTACTGAAGTTGAAATTCCTATCACTTAGTAGTATGCCGGCATTGTGTATTTTCCTGTGGATATTTTGGGTCTCAAATTTTGACCATCTGAAGGACCAACACCATGGACAACCGGTAGAGCAAGTTCAAATGTACTTCCAGTCAACAACCTGGCTTGAATGATTTTGCAGTCATTAGCTTCAGGCTGTGTATACCAGAAGGTGGTATCAATCGGATTCATCAGCCTAAAAGACGCAAGTAACAGGACAGAAAGCAGGGATCATAGACTCACCGAAACCAGAATGTCTCCCTCCATGATAGCAAGGTCAAACTGTAAGTCCTCTGTAACAGAGAGAGAGGGTCTGAAACAACATGTACTGGTTACAAGTCACCACCTCCAGTGCCATTAAAGTCAGGACCTCATGATAGAGGTCCAGGATTGCACGCTTCATCTAATGAATGCGTTACCTTCTCTGGTTTCAGGTGTTTTATACCAATCATTTTGTCTGTGACGTGGCCCCATCGAGGCAGTAGAACCTGAAGGGAATTGTGAACAAACTAAATGTATAATATCATTGTGTATTGATAGATAAGCCATAAACTTGAAGACAACAGATTGAGTTGTTTCTTTGGGCCCCATCACCCTAAGAGACTGACTTGAGAATCACAGTATAGGCCTACCTGTGGCAGAGAAAGTCACATTTGTAGAATTGTTGATGGGGTTTTTAGAGTTGTCCACTGAAACACAGAAGAAGAAAAATATTACTAAGCAGAACAGTACAATAACATAGTTTTGCAGTACGGCTGGCCTACATTAAATTTAAAAAAGTGGAAAACAGGAAAGAGGCCTAGCTTTCAGCCTATCACCTAACGAAATGACTGGTCCCCAATGCAGGCCTGCCTACCTGTGGCAGGGAAAGTAGCATTTGAAGTAGTAGCATTTGTGAAATTGGCGATGGGAACACTGCCCACTGAAATACACAAGTGAAACATAATACATGTGACATAATAATAACAACATGGTCAACCAATTGGCATCTGCAGTGAAATTGGCCTGGACTACAGTACCTCAAATGGAAAAAAGTAGGACGTCACAACAACAAAATTACTGGTCCTACCTTGTACAACCCAGAGAATCAGAAGCCAAACCATGTTGCAACGATGATCGTCCCCCAGGATTTGGAAGAAAATAACCAAAGAAACGGCACAAACAAATTCACGCACTTGCTCTCCTTCCAGTCAAAGAGTGGGCGGGGCGGCAATCACAAAGTAACAGGTGCTGGTGTGGTCACTTGCTTTTAAGTTCTTCAAAATTTAAATTGCTATGCTTTATCTTGGCCAGGTCGCAGTTGCAAATGAGAACTTGTTCTCAACTAGCCTACCTGGTTAAATAAAGGTGAAATTAATAAAAAATAACAAAAAAATAAAGTATGACAACTTGTTATATTGAGGTTAAATTAAAAATATATATATTGATAGGCGCTTGAATCGGACCATAATGCTGTCCTACATGAACATTCTAAATAACAAGTACTTTTGGTGTCAGGGAAAATGTACGGGCGTAAAAAGTACATATTTTCTTTAGAAATGTAGTGGAGTAAAAGTAAAAACTGTCAAAAATATAAATAGTAAAGTACAAATACCCCCAAAATTATTTTTTACTTAAGTACTTTGCCATCTTTTGTGCACACATTTGTTTACATTGCTGTTAGTGAGGATTTCTCCTTTGCCAAGATAATCCATCCACCTGACAGGTGTGGCATATCAAGAAACTGAAATAGCATGATCATTACACAGGTGCACCTTATGCTGGGGGCAATAAAAAGCCACTAAAATGCACAGGTGTCACAACACAACGCCACAGATGTCTCAAGTTGAGGGAGTGTGCAATTGGCATGCTGACTGCAGGAAGGCCCACCAGAGCGGTTGCTAGAGAATTGAATGTTCATTTCTCTACCATAAGCTGCCTCAAACATCGTTTTAGAGAAGTTGTAACCACGCTGGCTACTATTTCCGTCTAATATTGCCCCTTTTGTGGGGACAAACTCATTCTGATTGGCTGGGCCGGGCTGCAAGCGGTTGAGCCCTCCAAGGTCCACCCCATGGCTGCACCCTTGCACTGTCATGCGAAATCCATAGATTAGGGACTAATGAATTCATTTCAATTGACTGACTTCCTTATATGGACTAACTCTATAAATTCTTTGAAGTTTCGTTTATATTGGCCTCCCGAGTGGCGCAGAGGTCTAAAGCGCTGCATCTCCACAGTCCCTGGTTTGAATCCAGGCTGCATCACATTCGGCCGTGATTGGGAGTCCCATAGGGCGGCTCACAATTGACCCAGGGTCATCCAGGTTTGGCCGTCATTGTAAATAATTTATTCTTAACTGACTTGCCTAATTTAAAAATATATACAGTGGGGAGAACAAGTATTTGATACACTGCCGATTTTGCAGGTTTTCCTACTTACAAAGCATGTAGAGGTCTGTAATTTTTATCATAGGTACACTTCAACTGTGAGAGACGGAATCTAAAAATCCAGAAAATCACATTGTATGATTTTTAAGTAATTAATTTGCATTTTATTGCATGACATAAGTATTTGATCACCTACCAACCAGTAAGAATTCCGGCTCTCACAGACCTGTTAGTTTTTCTTTAAGAAGCCCTCCTGTTCTCCACTCATTACCTGTATTAACTGCACCTGTTTGAACTCGTTACCTGTATAAAAGACACCTGTCCACACACTCAATTCAACAGACTCCAACCTCTCCACAATGGCCAAGACCAGAGAGCTGTGTAAGGACATCAGGGATCAAATTGTAGACCTGCACAAGGCTGGGATGGGCTACAGGACAATAGGCAAGCAGCTTGGTGAGAAGGCAACAACTGTTGGCGCAATTATTAGAAAATGGAAGAAGTTCAAGATGACGGTCAATCACCTCGGTCTGGGGCTCCATGCAAGATCTCACCTCGTGGGGCATCAATGATCATGAGGAAGGTGAGGGATCAGCCAGAACTACACGGCAGGACCTGGTCAATGACCTGAAGAGAGCTGGGACCACAGTCTCAAAGAAACCAATAGTAACACACTACGCCGTCATGGATTAAAATCCTGCAGTGCACGCAAGGTCCCTCTGCTCAAGCCAGCGCATGTCCAGGACCGTCTGAAGTTTGCCAATGACCATCTGGATTATCCAGAGGAGGAATGGAGAAGGTCATGTGGTCTGATGAGACAAAAATTGAGTTTTTTGGTCTAAACTCCACTCGCCGTGTTTGGAGGAAGAAGAAGGATGAGTACAACCCCAAGAACACCATCCCAACCGTGAAGCATGGAGGTGGAAACATCATTCTTTGGGGATGCTTTTCTGCAAAGGGGACAGGACGACTGCACCGTATTGAGGGGAGGATGGATGGGGCCATGTATCGTGAGATCTTGGCCAACAACCTCCTTCCCTCAGTAAGAGCATTGATGATGGGTCGTGGCTGGGTCTTCCAGCATGACAACGACCCGAAACACACAGCCAGGGCAACTAAGGAGTGGCTCCGTAAGAAGCATCTCAAGGTCCCGGAGTGGCCTAGCCAGTCTCCAGACCTGAACCCAATAGAAAATCTTTGGGAGGAGCTGAAAGTCCGTATTGCCCAGCGACAGCCCCGAAACCTGAAGGATCTGGAGAAGGTCTGTATGGAGGAGTGGGCCAAAATCCCTGCTGCAGTGTGTACAAACCTGGTCAAGAACTACAGGAAACGTATGATCTCTGTAATTGCAAACAAAGGTTTCTGTACCAAATATTAAGTTCTGCTTTTCTGATGTATCAAATACTTATGTCATGCAATAAAATGCAAATTAATTACTTAAAAATCATACAATGTGATTTTCTGGATTTTTGTTTTAGATTCCGTCTCTCACAGTTGAAGTGTACCTATGATAAAAATTACAGACCTCTATATGCTTTGTAAGTAGGAAAACCTGCAAAATCGGCAGTGTATCAAATACTTGTTTTCCCCACTGTATATGTTTAGTATTCCTTGCTAAAAGGTGAGCCACTTTCATGCTACCGGTTATCCTGAGTTGAGCTCACCAAAGTTACCTCGCCAACTCCTCAAACCTGTTTCATAGCGTACCTCAAGTAAAAGTAACCCAATAAAATACTACTTGAGTAAAAGTCTAAAAGTATCTGGTTTTAAATGTACTTAAGTACAGTGGTGGAAAAATTACTCAATAGTCATACTTGAGTCAAAGTAATGATACCTTAATAGACTCAAGTAAAAGTAACCCAGTGAATTACTACTTGAGTAAAAGTCTAAAAGTATCTGGTTTTAAAAGTTCTTAAAAACTTCTTGACGCTAGGAGGCAGAATTTTAATGTTTGGAAAAATAACGTTCCCAATGTAAATGGCCTATGTCTCAGGCCCAGATGCTAGAATATGCATATAATTGACAGATTAGGATAGAAAACACTCTATAGTTTCCAAAACTGTCAAAATATTGTCTGTGAGTATAACAGAACTGATTTTGCAGGAGAAAACCTGAGGAAATCCAACCCGGAAGTGCCTCTTATTTTGAAAAATCCCTGTTCCATTGCCTGCCTTTCCTTCATTTAAAGGGATATCAACCCGATTCCTTTTCCTATGGCTTCCTCAGGGTGTGAACAGTCTTTAGACATAGTTTCAAGCTTTTATTCTGAAAAATGAGCGAGATTTATCAAATCGCGTCAGTGTCCTTGATTAGTTATTGCGCTCGAAAGTTGTAGCTCAACATTTTATTTCTGTCTTCTATTGAATAGTTTACCCTCCGGTTGAAATATTATCGATCATTTATGTTAAAAACAACCTGAGGATTGATTATAAAAAACGTTTGACATGTTTCTACGAACTTTACGGATTCTATTTGGAATTTTCGTCTGCCTTCATGACCGGCACGAGCCTGTGGATTACTGAACATAACGCGCAAACCAAATGGAGATTTTTGGATATAAAAATCATCTTTATCGAAGAAAAGGAACATTTATTGTGTAACGGGGAGTCTCGTGAGTGCAAACATCCGAAGATCATCAAAGGTAAGCGATTCATTTTATTGCTTTTCTGACTTTCGTGACCAATCTACATTGCTGCTAGCTGTTCGTAATGTTTTGTCTAGTGATCGATAAACTCACACAAACGCTTGGATTGCTTTCGCTGTAGAGCATATTTTCAAAATCTGACATGACAGGTGGATTAACAACAAGCTAAGCTGTGTTTTGCTATATTGCACTTGTGATTTCATGAATATAAATATTTTTAGCAATTTTTTTTTGAATTTGGCGCTCTGCAATTCAGCGGTTGTTGATGACAAGTGTCCCGCTAAAGGGATCCGTGCGCCAAGAGTTAAGTACTTTACACTACCGTATACACGTACTGCGTTCCAGCTGTAAGCAAGTCGGAAATTTCAGGTACCTTGTTCCGACTAGCAAAGGAACGCAGCAATAGTTTATTCAAGCTACATTTATTCTGATCACATTATTTAACTAAATGTATCAGTTTCTGAAATGCTGTGAAATACATTCTGCTCCAAAAAAAAATCATAAATCACTGCCTTTGTTATTCTAGAGGGACATTTCTCTAATCTCTCTCATCTGTCTCTCCCTCATCTCTCTCTATTTGTGTACCCCAGGTGTTTGAGACATGACGCGATGGGCCAGAGCCAACAACTTCCACAAATACAAACCTGCTGAGGCCACACCCGGGAGCCAGCTTAGAACAGGAGGGAGAGGAGGTTGACACAGCTGTGGGAGGCAGGGGTGCTGAGGGTGCTGCAGCACCGCTTGAGAAATCAGAAATGAAAGTGGCAATATGTAACTTTTTGGGCGACCTGACCAAATTCACATAGAAATGTGAGTTAGAAATCTATCATTCTACTTGAAAGCAAGTCTAAGAAGTGGTAGATCTGTTCTTTGTGTACTATTTCTATGCTTCCCGTTCTTAAGTTTTGTTTTTGCATATTTTACTTTAGGTTTTGTACACCAGCTTCAAACAGTTGAAAAAAAACAATATTTTTGGTTATGGAAAATATATTTCACAGTGGTTTAGATTGATTCTCTACACTATACTAGCTTATTTTGTCACAAACTGAAATTAGGCAAACTATCAGAATTTTAGCAACCAAGAAAGTTGTAGCGATTTCTGCATAGTGCAACTTTAAGAAAAATATATTATAAGAAAAATATTATTTCACAAAAGTAGTGCACTGGGCCTTTACTAGTCCTGTATTAGCGGACCGATATAGCCATCTGTAGCGCGGGCAAAAAGAAATCTAAACAGCACGTTCGAGTCCCAGTCGGGGCTACCCCAATAATTCACATTGGACTATAGGACATAGTGACACACAACCTCTCCTATCTCTTCATTCCTTCTTATCTCTCTCTCTCTCCCTCTCTGTCTCTCTGTCTCCCCTTCTCCATCTGTGTTTTAACTGTAGGAATCCTGGCTATGGATTGGCTGACTGTCCCAGAGGCAGACAGAGACAGGATATGGGAAGGGACATCTGTGGATCCACTGAACACGAGATCTAAAGCTGCCACGCTAAAATAGACCCAGCCCTGGATGTGTGCCTCAATAAGCTGTCGCACTATCGTATAAGAAGGAAAAAGAGAGAAGGGGGGGCTTAGGAAGGGAGAGATATTAGAGGGGGAGAGTATGTATCCATCAGTGTGTTGTTTGTTGTACCTATGTGTGAGTGTGTGTGTTGTCTGAGACGAATGGTAGAATCGTGTGCTGTTTTGTTGCGGCTCCTGACTCATTTGTGATCTCCCTCTCTCTGGTGAATGCCCATATGCCAAGAGTTTCATCTGTGGTAAGACTGGTCACATGTCCAGGTCCTGCCCAGACAACCCCAAAGGACTGTACACCGCAGGTGCAGTAGTCACACACACACACACACACACACACACACTCTCACAGTACTAAACTATGCAAATACATCAAACAGACAATCCATAACATTGTCTCTTCTCCTTATCTGTAGAAGGATGTTGTCTTGTGTGTGGTTCAGTAGAACACTTCCAGAAGTACTGTCCTGAGTACCAGGCTGCATGTTAGTAACATATTCTACAATATATTTCTCTCTGAATATCCCTCTCTTGTCAGCTCTATACAATATATTTCTATCTGTATGTCCTTCTAGTCTGTTCTATTTCATCTATTTCTATCGGAAAGTTCTGTACAGTTTCTGTCCTTAATGCACTCCAAGATGTTACTTGACTGACGTGTGTTTGTCCAATACTCCTGTAGCTAACCAAGTGACCTTGGGCTGGCTGTTCAATAACATGAGTGCTGACCATGAGGAAGTGCACGTGCCTGTGAAGAAACTCCTTCCCAAACAGGCCATGGTAGTGGTCTTCTGACCTGCCAATCAACCCAAAGGACTCACCAGATTGGACAGGACTGACTAGCACAGAGCAGATTGCACATCCCAGGACTAAATCCATGAAGGTCACTGTTCTCGCTCAGAGCTTTAAAAAAACAACATCCACAGATCCATAGTCAGAGGAAATTGATAGCTTCTCTTGAAAGAGTTCTGTGTTCTCACAACGTGGACTGTGTTTTTGGAATGCATATGATTCATATGGATGGGACTAGACTAGATTAGACTGGAGACTGTGGTGTGCTGTACACCAGCTAACAGGGGTGTGTTCAGTTCGATTAAACATTTGCTATGTTCCGTAATGGCTTGTACTGAACGACACATTTCCCCCAAACGTTCTTGAGCAGCCCGAGTAGTGCCTTGGTCTGATGTCACAGGAGAAGGAGAGGTGTGTTGGATCTATGTGAATGATATGATAAGTTCAACTGATATTATGAATTTATTTTGTATATGATGAATTTCCTTTTAATAAAGGAGGAGTTAAACAGTCCCTCTGTCCTCTCCTGTATCTAAAGATGTGTTTATGTCTGCTAGCCCTCTTTGTTATGTGTTTCCTGTTTAGTGTATTCTCTCTCTTCCATCCCCAGCTGTCAAAGAGAAAAATCTAAAGTAAAACATATAGATTTTATTTGTTATTTACAGAATAGGTTTTATCATTATGAGTATCATTATGTTACTGTACATTACTCGCATCAACATCTGAAATATTTATAGAAGAATTCATGAAATAAGACCTACACAACATACATGAGCTAAATTTGCTCTGAATTGTTACATAAACATCACAAATACATTTTGGGTAACTATAAATGTAACACCTGTATTAGCAGCCATGGACATTTCTATATTGTTAGAATCTGTGCTGCTGTGTCAGTTCACCATCACAGACTCATGCTTAGTGTGTGAGTCAGAAGAGGCTAGTGACGAGGTCTCTCTCCAGGAAGGTGGTACATGCGCTAGCCGTCTCCTCCATAGACTTGGACCAGCCTGCCAGGTTACCTGCTACATACGGCAAAACACCTGACGTCACCTGGTTGTAGTAACACACCTGGAACACAAAATAAGACATGCACACCTGGTGTTAACATTTTATGAATTGTGAGGTCTATGGAGGGCTAATGAAGACGTGATGAAAGCTAACAAGTTATTATACTGTGCTTATTAACCCTATAAGTCCCGAGACCTCAGCAAAAATCAGATTTCATTTAAATGACTTTCATTTATCTGCATGACTTTATATTTAGCCTCACAATGAATTGTTCCACCATTTTCTTTTCAGGAAACTAGGGCTACAAGTATAACCCAATTTGAAATAAACAGTTGCATTCATGAATTTTATTGAAAAATGTCAATAAAAAAAGATACGCCAAAGAAAAAAGAAAAAATAATTTATAAGAATGCTGTAAGTACAGATGGTTTGCTCTGGGAAATTAATATCCAACTAGTGAGTGACAACTGTTTGGAGTTTGTGACAGCAACTATGTGAGCTTATTGCAGTATTATAGACACTAGGTGGTGAGGGTAGGTAGCAACACATCTGCCACGCTGATCCTCAACACTGGAGCCCCTCAGATGTGCGTGCTCAGTCCCCTCCAGTACTCCCTGTTCATCCACGCCTCCAAGGCCAGGCACGACTCCAACACCATCAGTAAGTTTGCAGACGACACAACAGTGGTAGGCCTGATCACCGACAACAACGAGACAGCCGAAAGGGAGGAGGTCAGAGACCTGGCCGGGTGGTGCCAGAATAACAACCTAACCCTCAGCGTAACCAAGACTAAGGAGATGATTGTGGACTACAGGAAAAGGAAGACCGAGCACACCCCCATTCTCATCGACGGGACTGTAGTGGAGCAGGTTGAGACCTTCAAGTTCCTTGGTGTCATCACCAACAAACTAGAATGGTCCAAACACACCAACACAGTCGTGAAGCGGGCACGACAAAGCCTATTCCCCCTGAGGAAACTAAAAAGATTTGGCATGAGTCCTCAGATCCTCAAAGGTTCTACAGCTGCAACATCGAGAGCATCCTGACTGGTTACATCACTGCCTGGTACGGGAATTGCTCGGCCTCCGACCGCAAGGCACTACAGAGGGTAGTGCGTACGGCCCAGTACATCACTGGGGCTAAGCTGCCTGCCATCCAGGACCTCTACACCAGGCGGTGTCAGAGGAAGGCCCTAAAAATTGTCAAAGACCCCAGTCACCCCAGTCATAGACTGTTCTCTCTACTACCGCATGGCAAGCGGTACCAGAGTGCCAAGTCTAGGACAAAAAGGCTTCCCAACAGTTTTTACCCCCAAGCCATAAGACTCCTGAACAGGTAATCAAATGGCTACCCGGACTACCCGGAATTTGATCATATTACTCCAGTGCTAGCCTCCCTACACTGGCTTCCTGTTAAGGCAAGGGCTGATTTCTAACTTCGAGATATTAGCTGATGTACAAAGGGCTATATAAAATAAACTTGAAACTTGATTTCAAGGTTTTACTGTTAACCTATAAAGCGTTACATGGGCTTGCTCCTACCTATCTTTCCGAGTTGGTCCTGCCGTACATACCTACACGTACGCTACGGTCACAAGACGCAGGCCTCCTAATTGTCCCTAGAATTTCTAAGCAAACAGCGGGAGGCAGGGCTTTCTCCTATAGATCTCCATTTTTATGGAATAGTCTGCCTACCCATGTGAGAGACGCAGACTCGGTCTCAACCTTTAAGTCTTTACAGAAGACTTATCTTTCAGTAAGGTCATATGATTGAGTGTAGTCTGGCCCAGGAGTGTGAAGGTGAACGGAAAGGCTCTGGAGCAACGAACCGCCCTTGCTGTCTCTGCCTGGCCGGTTCCCCTCTCCACTGGATTCTCTGCCCCTAACCCTATTACAGGGGCTGAGTCACTGGCTTACTGGTGCTCTTTCATGCCGTCCCTAGGAGGGGTGCGTCACTTGAGTGGGTTGAGTTACTGACGTGATCTTCCTGTCTGGTTGGCGCCCCCCCTTGGTTTGTGCTGTGGTGGAGATCTTGTGGGCTATACTCGGCCTTGTCTCAGGATTGTAAGTTGGTGGTTGAAGATATCCCTCTAGGTGTGTGGGGGCTGTGCTTTGGCAGAGTGGGTGGGGTTATATCCTTCCTGTTTGGCCCTGTCCGGGGTATCATCGGATGGGGCCACAGTGTCTCCTGACCCCTCCTGTCTCAGCCTCCAGTATTTATGCTGCAGTAGTTTATGTGTCGGGGGCTAGGGTCAGTTGGTTATACCTGGGGTACTTCTCCTATCTTATCCAGTGTCCTGTGTGAATTTAAGTATGCTCTCTCTAATTCTCTCGTTCTCTCTTTCTTCTCTCTCTCGGAGAACACTGAGCCCTAGACCATACGTCACGGCAAACGGGCATGATGACTCCTTGCTGTCCCAGCCACCTGGCCTTGCTGCTGTTCCAATTTCAAATGTTCTGCCTGCTGTTATGGAACCCCTACCTGTTCAACTCTTAATGATCGGCTATGAAAAGCCAACTGACTTTTATTTCCTGATTATTATTGACCATGCTGTCATTTATGAACATTTTGAAAATCTTGGCTCTCTCTAATCTCTCCTTCTCTCTTTCTTTTCTCTCTCGGAGGACCGGAGCCCTAGGACATACTCAGGACTACCGGGCATGAGACTCCTTGCTGTCCCCAGTCCGCCTGGCCCTGCTGCCTATTCCAGTTTCAACTGTTCTGCCTGCGTTATGGAACCCCTACCTGTCCACGACCTGCTGTTTCAATTTCTTATGATCGCTATGAAAAGCAACTGACATTATTCCTGATTATTATTTGACCATGCTTGTCATTTATGAACATTTTGAAAATCTTGCTCTCTAATTCTCTCCTTCTCTCTCTCTTTCTTCTCGTCGGAGACCTGAGCCCTGGGACCGTGCGTCGGGCTGCCGGGCGTGATGGCTCCTTGCTGTCCCCAGTCCACCTGGCCTTGCTGCTATTCCAGTTTCAGCTGTTCTGCCTGCGGTTATGGAACCGCCACCTGTCCCGACCTGCTATTTTTCAACTCTTGATGATCGGCTATGAAAGCCAACTGAAAATTTATTCATGATTATTATTTGACCATGCTTGTCACTTATGAACATTTTGAACATCTTGGCATAGTTCTGTTATAATCTCCACCCAGCACAGCCAGAAGAGGACTGGCCACCCCTCATAGCCTGGTTCCTCTCTAGGTTTCTTCCTAGGTTTTGGCCTTTCTAGGGAGTTTTTCCTAGCCACCGTGCTTCTACACCTGCATTGCTTGCTGTTTGGGGTTTTAGGCTGGGTGTCTGTACAGCACTTTGAGATATTAGCTGATGTACGAAGGGTTATATAAAATAAACTTGATTTGATTTGATTTGCATTGTGTGCCCCCCCTCAACCCCTCTTTTACGCTGCTGCTACTCTCTGTTTATCATATATGCATAGTCACTTTAACTATACATTCATGTAAATACTACCTCAAATTGGCCCGACCAACCAGTGCCCCCGCACATTGGCTAACCGGGTTATCTGCATTATGTCCCACCACCCGCCACCCCCTCTTTTACGCTTCTGCTACTCTCTCTTTATCATATATGCATAGTCACTTTAACCATATCTACATGTACATACTACCTCAATCAGCCCGACTAACCGGTGCCTGTATATAGCCTCGCTACTGTTATAGCCTCCCTACTGTATATAGCCTCACTACTGTTATTTTTCACTGTCTTTTTATTTCTTTACTTACCTATTGTTCACCTAATACCTTTTTTGCACTGTTGGTTAGAGCCTGTAAGTAAGCATTTCACTGTAAGGTCTACACCTGTTGTATTCGGCGCACGTGACAAATAAACTTTGATTTTATTTGATATGTCCTGGGATTTCCTATGATCTTCTACGTAGAGGAACCCCTTACCTTCTAATGACTCTTGTGTGGCTTCTGAGAGTCATAGAGCAAAACATGTGTGATCTCGAGGGAGTCTCAGGTTTTCATAGATAGCTTTTAATAGTTTGTAGCGCAAACCACTCGGACTCTACAGACGTTTTTGTAAAATGTCCTGGCCCCTTCGGAATCCGCCCTTGTCTCACAAACACCTCTCTAACTCAGCCTCCGTTAATCACACAGACTAGTAGTTGGTACCTATGGATGCAGAAAAAAATAGACAAATCCAACCCAGAAGTCTGTAGCTCAAACACACAATGTTTTAAAGGGGTTAGAAGTCCAAAATGTGCCGGTGTCAGGGTTGGGACTGTAGGAGTTAATGGCCTCTGCCGTGTATGTGTGCGTGTTAGTGATGTGCAGTTCGCCAACAACGCTTTTTACTGAATCGAGAGTCCTGATTCGTTTTTCTGAGTAACACATTCATTATAGTAATTTGTTTGACCTGCTGGCCGTAGTAATTTGTTTGACCTGGTGGCCGTAGTAATTTGTTTGACCTGCTGGCCGTAGTAATTTGTTTGACCNTGACGTGCTGGCCGTAGTAATTTGTTTGACCTGCTGGCCGTAGTAATTTGTTTGACCTGCTGGCCGTAGTAATTTGTTTGACCTGCTGGCCGTAGTAATTTGTTTGACCTGCTGGCTGCAATGAATTCTACAGCAGGATTGATAAGCGCTCCTCCAGCTCAGTGGCTCTGGAGACGTGCTCTCACCAACAACTGTCTGACACATATGCACGTAGGACAATAGGCCATGCTGCAGGTAGCATAGAGAAGAAAAATACATGTTTAGAACTGATAATTGATCTCATGGTGCAAATATGAATGCAATTAATTGATTATGGAATGTTATGATGGACACAGCTTTGTCGAAGCGAAACATACACAGCCTCTGCTGAACAAACTCGAACTGGAGATTGAATCGTTTGGGGGGGCTTCTGCAGTTCGCAAACGATATTGTGCTTATCACCCTCACAGCAGTCAAGCAGTTGCACGACACCAAGAATCATTCACAATCTAGTCCTGTTGTGGCCACAACTAGACCTCGTTTCAAAGGAATCAAGGAATAATCGTATATGTATGACTAGCAAAATTTTGCAAGACTGTCACAAATGACAGCGCCAATAAGCCTTTTCTGGTGACTGAGATGTGACTGAGAGGCTTGTAGACTCATGACTCGAGGTTTCAGTTCATCGTTCGCCGGTAGGGGCTCTTGCATGCACTGGGTCTTACTGAATCAAATGAACAAAATGAGTTTAAAGATTTGTTCTTTTAACTGAAAGACTCAAAAAGATCAAAGTCAGTAAAATGAGCCAAACTTCCCATCACTAGATAGGAATAGACCTTGACGAGAAGGTAGTGTGTGTCAACTAGGCAAATGAGAAAGCCAAAACAAAATCATACAAAGCAAGACTACACGGAGGTCCACGGGAGTGTCGTAGGCAGTCAGTGTGTAGGTGTGTCTGCCTCACCTTGCAGCTGTTGAGTCCCAGACTGTGGATGAGGAAACCGGCACACTTGGCCTCGCTACGGAGGAAACCCTCCACAGGGGGAACTGTTGTCACAGTTACAGACCTCAGGGCCACCACATAGGGGTCACTGTAGAAGAAACACACATATAGTTACAGAAATCAGAATGATCACATAACCATCACCACTGTGGAAGACAGGAACACACACACACAAACATTATTCTGAAGGAAACCTTACCCGTCTTTGCAGGGCTGCCTCTTTGATAGCAGGAACACAAAGTCGCGGCTCTTGCCTCCATTGATGGGGGGGCATTTAATGTGATATACTGTCTCTTCCTCATCCGCCCTCTCCACCTCCTCACAGCTCCTACAGAAAGAAGGGGGTGTGAGAGGTTAAAGGTTTAGTTAGTTTAATGAACATAAAGCTCTGTGTCGGTCATACTTACAGGTAGTGTTTGTCCCAAAGAGGTCGCAGCGTGAGGTCAGCCAGTAATGTGAATGCATGGAGGGCAGAGGTCATGACCTCCATCTGAACTTGGACACAAAGCAGCTCCACCTCCTCATGGACATACACAGCGACCTGGATACACAAACATACAACAGTAAGTTGTAAGGTAAGTAAGGACAACGTAAAAGCAAAATGGTGTCCAACTCCAAAAAGGACAGAGAATCTCCTTTACAAAATTGCCATAAATTGCCTCCGTTCAAGCATTTGTGTGTTTCTTACTCTGTCACTGATGCTGCTGGCTTCCCAGTCTTGTTTCCCAGCCAGTACAGTCAGAGCTGCTACGTTGTTATAGCCCAGATACACCTGCAGGGGGCGATAGGAGAGAGAGACAGTCAGCTGAGAAATAATGAGTGTACCTCAGCTTCAACCAACTTGTCATCTGGCATGGCAGCTGTGGTAGAAAAAGTTCTCAGTTGTCATACTTGAGTAGAAGTAAAGATACCTTAATAGAAAATGAAAAGTGAAAGTCACCCAGTAAAATACTACTTGAGAAAAAGTCTAAAGGTATTTGGTTTTAAATATACGTAAGTATCAAAAGTAAAAGTATAAATGATTTCAAATTCCTTATACTGAGCAAACCAGGGTAATTTACAGATAGCCAGCGGCACACTCCAACATCCTTTACAAACAAAGCATTTGTGTTTAGTGAGTCCGCCAGATCAGAGGCAGTAGGGATGACCAGGGATGTTCCCTTGATAAGTGTGCGAATTCAACCATTAATTCACTATCACTTTTAAAATACAATAATCCTGTCCTGCTCAGCATTCAAAATGTAACGAGTACTTTTGGGTGTTAGGAAAAATGTATGGAGTAAAAAGTACATTACTTTCTTTAGGAATGTAGTGAAGTAAAATTAGTCAAAAATATAAATAGTCGTGTCAAGTACAAATACGCCCCAAAAATACTTAAGTAAAAATACTTTAAAGTACTACTTAAGTACTTTACACCACTGCATGGCAGCAATGTGGTTGAATGCAAGAACAGTCAGGTAACAAGGCTAGCTTAGCTAGAACAATGGGTGCTGGTAGTGTCATGTTCATTACATGGTTGTAGTACCTGATTGCTTTTATCCCAGGGGACAGAGAGAGGAGCCTCCTCCTTACAGGACAGGATGTGCTTTCTAGCCATGCGTATTCTCTTCCTGACAATGGCAGACAGATATCTCCTCTCCCCGTCCTGGGTGGTGTATGTGACTTGGGGGAAGGCAGGTACGTCACCAGGTGTGTTAGCCAGCTGGTAGATGAGGAAGGCACTGTTGATGTGACGCGGTTTGTTCGTGGTCCACTCCTCACAGTTATAGGCCTCCACTCGGACACCTACCTCGATACTATACACACAGACGCACACACATTTTAAATACTGTGCTAATTACATTTCCATAGGATCCCATTATCTGAAAGGTAAGACAGATGACTAGACATGTTACCTGTTGTTAAATGTGTTGTTGACCACAGCCTTAAAGACCAGTCTGTCTCCTACAGAGGAAGGACCCCTGAAGCGGAACATGTCTACAGACCTCAGAGAGGGGAAGCAGCCACACAGACGACTGGAGAGAGAGAGACAGAGAGGGTTAGTTGCGTGTGTGGCATGTGTGAGTGTGTGCATGTGTGAGTGTGAGTGTGAGGTGAGTGTGAGTGTGAGTGTGAGTGTGTGTGTGTGTGTGTGTGTGTGTGTTGTGTGGTTGTGTGTGTGGTGTGTGTGTGTGTGTGTGCACTGTGTGTGTGTGTGTGTGTGTGTGTGTCTACCTGGCTGCCACTGTGGCTGCGTTCTCCATCCAGGCCATGATCTGTCCTCCGAAGGTGTTGCCATGGTGATTAGCATGTGGAGGCAGTACCAGCTCGATGCTCTCTACACGCGTGAACTCTGTGGACACAGCAGACAGCGGGTCTCTCCTGCTACACACACCTGGAGAGGAATAGTTACCTGATGTGGAGGTACAGGTACAGACATGGGGATTAAAAAGAGATGCAATGACACGTCTAGTACAACTAATCACCAATTCAGCAATAGCCCCCAGACAGACATGTAAGTTGTTTCATCATGTGGCTCTTACAGAGAGCATTACACATAGATAACCCACTGGGCACACTGCGTCATTTCAACGTGGATAATTGGGTAATATTTGGTTGAGACGTTGATCAATGAGTTTACAACCTATATTCACCCACTCAAAAAGACAGCCAAAGGTTGGTTGAATTTCCAAATGTGTTATCACCACATTTTCAACCATTTAAAAGCACAGCAAAGTTCAATTGGGAATAAAATGTCAGATATTTAGTTTATTTATTCAACAGATTAATGTGATATCACTGTACTTCATCTAATAGCAGAACCAAATGACCTGGATTCCAGTTGAGATTACATTAAAAGTACATCATGGTGCAAGTGATCATGCTGTTTGAGATATTGCGCAGATTATAACAGCAATTGTGAAGATCTCCACAGACCCGCTATCTTAAACTTGCATGATTTATATTATTACATAAGAAGATATGTATAGTCATAGTAACCTCAAAATGTGGCCATGGATGTGTTACGCATTTTAAGGTTGAATGTTACATAACTTTAGGCTATTTGCCCTATTACAAAAGTTGTATTGATTTGTGTTTGGTTGACAACGCAACCAAATATCAACATTAAAAAGACATATCTACTGCTTGGATAGTTCCATCTGAGCCACTGTTATGTTTGGTTGAGTTGGAGACATGAATCTAATATAACATGTGTTAACTTATCAACAAGTTAACACACTATTTATTGTATTTTAAAAGTGATTGTGAATTATGTTTGGTTGTCAACACATAACGTCTGCTTGGATAGTTCCATCTGAGCCACTGACTTAGTCTGGCTTTAATTCCAGTTTGTCTACAAATTAATAATTAATATGTTGGAGTCACATCTCCATCTCAACCAAAAATCTAAGTTACAGAATGGGACTAAATCAAATCAAACTCTTAATGAACTTCAAATATAGTTTGATTTGATTTAGTCCTATTCTCTAACTTTGATTTTTGGTTGAGATGGAGACGTGACTCCAACATATAAATTATTAATTTGTAGACAAACTGTAATTAAAGCCAGACTAAGTCAGTGGCTCAGATGGAACTATCCAAGCAGACGATACATATCCTTCAAATGTTGATATATGGTTGCGTTGACAATAAAACACAATTCAATATCACTACATTTTAAATCAAGCTTGAAACCCTAGGCCTATTGTATTGTCTATTTTTAGTTGATTACTGGGTTCAATCAAACAATTCCTGTTGATGTCTTTGTAAATGCTATATAGGCTTAAATAGCATCATTGATGATTGATAAAGTATGGTCACATTTCATTTGCTCTGTTGAACCTGCCCTTTGGAATGACTTTGATGGTAACAGTGAATCTATTTTGTTTTTAAGTGGAGATCTTTCGACAATCATTCTCACGATAGCACATTGGTAACAGATATAACAGCTGGGCTTAGTTAATACCTTGGATGTGAGACCAACATGTAGCTGTAGATAGATACATTTTCCAGTAGGAGGTGCTGCCCAGCCTATAGTTTTTGTCTGGATAGTGGATATAACTTAGAAAATCTGACATTGTTTTAAAAGTACAATTTATACAAGGTTTTTGTATTTTGAAATGTGGTTACCATGATGTCATAATACTGTGGTTGAAATTTCACTCTAACAACATCAGTTTACATTGATTAGTGTTTTTAGAAACACTTTTCTTCCCCACGTGGTTTTCACGTCAAAACACATTGAAAAATTACGTTGAAACAACGTTGATTCAACCAGTTTGTGCCCAGTGGATCTGAAAGGAAAAAAAGATGTTGGCTCTTCTCTTTGTGTTGGTGTGTATGTGAGTGTGGATGTCTTTCTCTGTCCTCTTGCTGACTCTTCGCCCTTTCCATCAGAGCACTGTATCAAACAAACTCTCTCTATCTCTCCTCTTTCTCAGCTACAAAGGTATTTATTTGTTTATATTTGCCCATTGAAAATGAGTTCATGGGGCAATTATAGTTCCTCTCAGAACAAGATAACCTAAGTCAAGATAACGATATAATATCCCAGGCTGACACACACACACACACACACACACACACAACACACACACACACACACACACACCACACACCACACACACACACACAGATAGTGAGAAGGGAGCGAGAGAGGAGGGTTAGAGAGAGAAGGTCTAAAAGAGAGAGAGAAATACAGAGAGAGAGTCTAGAGAAAGAGAGCGAGATAGACAGAGAGACTGACCGTTGGCTAGTGGTGGTAGTCTTGTAGCAGGTACTAAAGGTCTGTTCATTGTAAAGCGAAAGTCTCGCTCTCTGAGGCCAGGAATGCGGTGAATACTCAGCTCCTCCTCTGCAGAACACAGATCCTCCACTGGCCGCAACAACACCTTCGTGGTCCCGCTGGCTTTCCAACAAAGTGGAGTAGGCCACAAACATACCAACCTCTCCACCTTTCCCTCAACATCCTGCACTGAACACCACGATTTGGCCAAACCTACACACACACAATGTTATATTATACTAAGCAATGATATATAAACTTTGTACATGCATTGCTTAAGTGTGTGTGTGGCGTGTGCATGTGTGTTATCTTACCTCCATGCTAGTGCAGTGAACGCTCTGTTCGACTTTAGACTTGATGGTGACACCTGACCAACCCTCAAAACAACATAAAAATATTTAAAAACGTATATGCAATTATGATTGACTGATTGAATTGACGCGTACCTTCCAGTGCTCTTCAAACTGGATTCATCCATGATAGTGTTCACACATGCACCAATCCAGCATGACGCTCAGCTAAAGGGACACACACACACAACAAAGTTATCTGACATTGTTAATCTTTATATTTTACAGTATCTATGTTTCATCTCTCCAACTGTGGCCCGAACACAATACATGACATGCCAATCCTTAAACATCCTCATGGGGGATAAACAATAAATCTCTTATTAGTGTGTGATTGTGCCGTGCGCGCCACACCACCACACACACCCACACACACACACCACACACCACACACACACCCACACACACACCACACACACACACACACACACACACACCACCACACACACACACACACACACACCACACACACACACACCACACACACGTAGGGAATGTTAGAGGTGAGGGGTCAGTGCACTGCTGTTACCCTGTCTGTCCAGCAATGGCCACTGAAGGTCAGCTCTGTCACACACACCCTACTTGTGTAACTGAGGTGGTGTGTGTGGGGGTGTGTGTGTGAGGTGGCAGATACTACCCCTGACATCTAATCAGTTTCTATTCCTGAACTCTAACACTGTTCCTAGTCTCTATATTGTTAACATTTGCTCAGCATTTACACCAGAGGAAACTCTCCACCTGATATTTAGATACAGATGGGAATAGCAGTGTAAAGTTTCCATGAACTTTACATCGTCTACTTTTCTGTCTTCTTTGCATGGAAACACACACACACACACACACAATACTGACCAGCGAGGCAGGCGATTGTGTCCATCCATTTGAGTAGCTGCCCAGCACTCAGGTCTCCTTGGTGATCTGCATGGCATGGCTGTATAGACTGACACATCTGGACTTCCATAGGAGCAGGGGTTTGCACACGACATGAACCCAGGAGAGGAGCAGCCTGAGCACACCGATGCCTCTGGATCTCTTGGTCCTTATGGGGCTCCACAGGGCATGACCCCCGGTGTACACCCAGGCTCGGAGCATATTGAGTGGGCACAGGGACAGGCCCCTTCAGATCCTGGAGGTAGTGGTTGTCCAGAGTGAAGCCATTCTGGAGGCTTTGGGTCATCATGACCCTGTTGCTTCTCTGAGTAAGTGTAGAGAAAATCAGTATACCAGCCTATCTGAGTCCCTGAGTGAGAGCAAGTGAGTGAGATGGCAGTGTAACACCACTCTGTCCCTCCCTCCTTCCCTCTCTCCGTCTGTAAATCTTATCTGTGGTAAATCTTATCTGCGGCTCTAAGCCCTATGACGTAAACACACACCGTTACACACTGTGGCAATGAGTTTCAATCATAGTTCTCGCTCAATTTGATGACACACTCCGACTTTGGGGGGTCTGGCAAGGGAGATGGAAAACTGGACAGGAAACTGTCACCAAACAGCGCTAAACTCAGTCATATGATATGACACACAATCCTCTACATTCCTGAGACTTGGCTGGTACACAGACGTGCGTGCGCACACACATACATAACACACACTACAGATGGACTCTGACAGCCCGGTGTGCTGATAGTACTCGTGACCCCAGAATAGACCAATAATATCTATCTGCAGACTGCAGTAACTACAAGGGATGATTATAGCCTACCTTATCATGGAGTTTTAGGAGAAACAGAGAAAATTAAATCATACAGCTTGTTTTTTATTTTTTACATACAACTTCGGATGCTAGCTAGCAAGCAGACCTTGAAGATAGACCAAAGTATCAGCTATCACACCATGTAAAGGAACAACCTCCACATTTCTCTCATAAAATGCAACTAACTGGATTTATGTCAACTCCGTCAGACACACTCCGTCAGACACACTCCGTCAGACACACTCCATCAGACACACTCCGTCAGACACACTCCGTCAGACACACTCCGTCAGACACACTCCGTCAGACACACTCCGTCAGACACACTCCGTCAGACACATTCAGGTCTCCGTCAGGACACACTCCGTCAGACCACACCTCGTCAGACACACTCGTCAGACACATCCGTCAGACACACTGCCGTCAGACACACTCCGTCAGACACACCCCGTCAGACACACTCCGTCAGACACACTCCGTCAGACACACTCGTCAGACACACTCCGTCAGACACACTCCGTCAGACACACTCAGACACACTCCGTCAGACACCTCCGTCAGACACACTCAGACACACCGTCAGACACACTCCGTCAGACACACTCTCCGTCAGACACACTCGTCAGACAGTCACTCCGGCAGACCATCCCGTTGCTCGTAGACCACACTCCGTCAGACACACTCCGTCAGACACACTCGTAGACACCTCCGTCAGACACACTCCGTCAGACACATCCCAACCTAGTCCGCGCGTCACCACTCCGTCAGACACACTACGTAGACACCCGTCAGACACACCTCCGCCCCTCGCTCCAGTCAGACCACTCGTCAGACACACTCCGTCAGACACACTCCGTCAGACACACTCCGTCAGACACACTCCGTCAGACACACTCCGTCAGAATTGTACAATTCTTGTTCAACAAGTGTTTAAATGCCTTGATTATTTAATTCTAAAATTAGATTATTCAAAAGGGGTCCTTACGGTATGGCTGACCCTGCTCAATTCTGATTAATTTAGGGTTATAGGCAAATCTGATGGAGTTAACCAAATCTCCCAACACATCTTTTAGGAATCAACATTTGGAGAGAAATATTATTTAAAGTCAAATGGGGCTATTGCAAGAAACTACATATGATAATTTTTCTGTTCATATCCATTATTGACAGGTTTTAGAATTTTAAACCCTTTTTGGGAGAGTTAGAAATTGGTATCCTTTGCTCCGGACAAGGGTATTTCCATGCACAGAGCCAACATGGAAATTAATAATATCACCAGTATTTTGAGAATATCCCCAAAAAATATTTTCCCTCATAGATTCCCCTAAATTAAAATGTTAAGCTCAAATAATGCAACAAGATATGTATATTTTTCAACTATAAACATTTTTCCCTGTCGGAAAAGGATTGTCCCAGCTTTCAAGAATCACTGATCTAATTTCCTATTGGAAGCTATCTTTGTAAGTGGTGTTTTCTTCATTCATACAGACTTTTTATTCAAATTTGAAACATTTATTAGCAGAGACCCTGTGATATGGAGTGTCATTCTAACTTGTAGGGGACATGGGGCCATCAGTTGGACATTGCTTACTGAGAATTATTAAATCACTATATATACAAATGTGGACACCCCTTCAAATGAGTTAATTCGGCTTTTTCAGCCACATCCGTTGCTGACAGGTGTATAAAATCTAGCACACAGCCATGCAATCTCTATAGGTAAACAGTGTAGAATGGCCTTACTGAAGAGCTCAGTGACTTTCAACGTGGCACTGTCATAGGATGCCACCTTTCCAAGAAGTCAGTTTGTCAAATTTCTGCCCTGCTAGAGCTGCCCCAGTCAACGGTCAGTGCTGTTAATTTGAAGTGGAAATGTCTAGGAGCAGCAACGCGTAGTGGTAGGCGACATAAGGTCACAGAACGGGACCGCTGAAGTGTGTCTGTCCTCGTTTGCAACACTCACTCCCGAGTTCCAAACTGCCTCTGGAAGCAACATCAGCACAATAACTGTTCTTGGGGAGTGACCGAGCAGCCGCATACAAGCCTAAGATCACCATGTGCAATGCCAAGCGTCGGCTGGAGTGGTGTAAAGCTCACTGCCAATGGACTCTGGAGCAGTGGAAATGTGTTCTCTGGAGTGATGAATCACGCTTCACCATCTGGCAGTCTGATGGACAAATCTGGGTTTGGCGGATGCCAGGAGAACGCGACCTGCCCCAATGCATAGTGACAACTGTAAAGTCTGGTGGAGGAGGAATAATGGTCTGGGGCTGTTTTTCATGGTTCCGACTAGGCCCCTTAGTTCCAGTGAAGGGAAATGTTAACGCTACAGCATAAAATGACATTGTAGACGATTCTGTGCTTCCAACTTTGTGGCAACAGTTTGGGGAAGGCCCTTTACTGTTTCAGTATGACTATGCCCCCATGCACAAAGCCAGGTCCATACAGAAATGGTTTGTCGAGATTGGTATGGAAGAAATTGACTGGCCTGCACAGAGCCCTGACCTCAACCCCACCGAACACCTTTGGGATGAATTGGAACGCTGACTGCGAGCCAGACCTAATCACCCAACATCAGTGCCCGACCACACTAATGCTTAGCAATGTTCCAACATCTAGTGGAAAGCCTTGCCAGAAGAGTGGAGGCTGATATGGTCATGTAGTGTATCTTCAATCTACTGTTTGGTCAGGAACTGGGTCAAGTGGGCAGGTTACCGCACTGGGCACACACTGGTTGAATCAAAATTGTTTCCAAGTCATTTACAGTGAAATGACGTTGAAACAACGAGGACTAGATGTTGAATAGAGTATGTGCCCAGCGAAACAAAAGGTGCTCTTCGCTATCATCCAGGCCCCTGATCAAGATAGCAATAAAACAAACACTAGCTGTGGAATGACAAACTCTGTGTTGTTAAATTATCTAGGCAAATTAATACATGAAGGAATTAAATTAATTCCCTCATCCTGAAAGATAAATTAGTGAAACCATCTGTTGGGGACATTATCTTGAAACTCCGTCAGTATAGGAGAAGGGGCACGGTGTAACCTCCAAATCTGATTGGCTGTTGTCTCATTCCCCCTCCGCAAACGAGATCCCGGAGCCTTGGTAAGAAACGTGTTTTGTTTTGAGAGTGCTCTTTTAGTTTGTTAAACTTCCTCAGAAACATTGAAAACCTTGAACAGAATGGGCCTATTGCAAACATCGATGACTACCAGGTTATTGCCAGCTGATCTCTCCTTAATAAACAAATCACATAAAATCACCCGCACAGCTGATGTCATTTGCAACCTTTATTGTTGGCCATCATATTACCGTTCCCTAAAGCTGATGTCTGTGTTAACTTTTAAGTTCTGCTTTCAACCAAAATCTCTGTTATAAAATCTCTGTTGTTTGCCCCTCCCACAGCAGATCACTTGATGTCGCTTCGGTGTCAAACAAGCTTGAAAGCAGACCGATATTGCCTTCTCACTTCCAGGATTGTTGAACGTTGGTCAAATATTTTAAGGTTTACAATCTAGCTAGTTAGCTACATCAATGTAGAACCGCAATATTGCGACAAGAATACACAAAGCATGCATGCTAGCTAGCTACACTGAACAAAAATATAAATGCAATATGTAAAGTGTTGGTCCCAGGTTTCATGAGCTGAAATAAAACAAACCAGAAAGTTTGAACAAAAATATTATTTCTCTCAAATTTTGTGCACAAATGTGTTTCCAGCCCTGTTAGTGAGCATTTCTCCCTTTCCAAGATAATGTATCCACCTGACAGGTGTGGCATATCAAGGAGCTGATTAAACAGCATGATCATTACACAGGTGCACCTTGTGCTGCGGACAATAAAAGGCCACTCTAAAAAGTGCAGTTCTGTCACCCAACACATCTCAAGTTTTGAAGGAGTGTGCAATTGGCATTCTGACTGCAGAAATGTCCACCAGAGCTGTTACCAGAGAATTGAATGATCCTTTCTGAACCATAAGCCGCCTCCAATGTTGTTTTAGAGAATTTAGCAGTACGTCCAACCGGCCTCACTACCTCAGACTACGTGTAACCACGCCAGCCCAGGACCTCCCCATCTGGCTTCTTCACCTGCGGGATCATCTGGGTCCAGCCACCGGGACAACTGATGAAACTGTGGGTTTGCACAACTGAAGAATTTCTGCAACAACTGTCAGAAACCGTCTCGGGGAAGCTCATCTGTGTGCTCGTTCTCCTCACCAAGGTCTTGACCTGACTAGTTCAGCGTCGTGGGCAAATGCTCACCTTTGATGGCCGACGCTGGAGAAGCGTGCCAGTGTACCGTTTCAGGGAAGGTCATCTGCGTGCTCGTCGTCTTTACCAGGGTCTTGACCTGACTGTAGTTCGGCGTGTATGGCGTCGTGTGGGCGAGCGGTTTGCTGATGTCAATGTTGTGATTAGAGTGCCCCATGGTGCCTGTGGGGTTATGGTATGGGCAGGCATAGGCTACGGACAATGAACACAATTGCATTTTATCGATGGCAATTTGAATGCACAGAGATGTTTCAGCATGATAATGCACGGCCCCATGTCGCAGGGATCTGTACGCAATTCCTGGAAGCTGAAATGAAAATGTCCCAGTTCTTCCATGGCCTGCATACTCAGACATGTCACCCATTACGCATATTTGGGATGCTCTGGATCGACGTGTAAGACAGCGTGTTCCAGTTCCTGCCAATTTCCAGCAAGTTCACACAGCCATTGAAGAGGAGTGGGTTAACATTACACAGACCACAATCAACAGCCTGATCAACTCTATGCGAAGTGTATTGTGCAGCATGAGGCAATTGGTGGTCACACCAGATAGTGTGACCACCATATCTGTGAGCAACAGATGCATTTCCGTATTCCCAGTCATGTGAAATCCATAGATTAGGGCCTAATTCATTTACATAAATTGACTGATGTCCTTTTATGAACTGTAACTCAGTAAAATCTTAGAAATTGTTGCATGTTGCATGTTTTTGTTCAGCGTAGTTTCAGTAAACTACCAGCTGTACAGTAAACTACCAGCCCTGATCTCCTCCTGTACCCCATCTCTCTCATCTCCTCCCTGTTACCCCAACTCTCAATCTCCCCAATCTCCTCCTGTACCCCAACTCTCTCATATATCTCCATTCTCCTCTGTAACCCAACTCTCTCATATCTCCTCATCTCTCCTCCTGTACCCCATCTCTCTCATCCTCATCTCCTCCTGTACCACAACTCTCATATCTCCCTGATCTCCTCCTGTACCCCATCTCTCTCATCCTCTCCCCAATCTCCTCTTGTACCCCATCTCTCTCATCCTCATCTCCTCCTGTACCCCATCTCTTTCATATCTCCCTCATCTCCTCCTGTACCCCATCTCTTTCATATCGCCCTCATCTCTTTCATATCTCCCCCATCTCCTCTTCAGAGATGAGTAGCTGTTTTCTGAATAAGGAAAGGTTAGAGTCCTGTTTTAAGACTGCCTGGATGGGCCACCCCTAAACTGGCTTCCTCTAGGTTTGTTCCCTCTAGGGAGTTTTTCCTGACCACTGTGCTAGGCTGGGTAACTGACTGTAAAGCACTTTCTGACAACTACTAATGTACAAAGGGTTTTATAAAATACATGTAACTGATACAAGGGTTCTGAGGATGGCTACCTGAGGAAGACTGCACTGGGGACCGGCAGAACCAGATCTAACAGAGACCAGGACCAGCAAGGAACCCGTTCAGACCGGCACCAGCACCTCTATGATGATGATGAAGATGGTGGATCAGTGTGTTGTACACAGGAGGGCAGCAGTAGTGGTGTTGTTCAGTATGAACACCACATCCTCTACTCCTGCAGCTACTTCACTCCTGTCCTCTACTTCAGAGCCTCAACCCCTGGTATGCAGCCAGACAACACTGGCTGATTTACAAGAGAAAGTTTTATTTTCTTCTCATCCAGTCTTTCTCTTCCCCCTTTCTTTCCATCTCTCTGTGAAGATTCTGCTTTGATGCATCTCTCTAAGGGTAGGAGGGTGTGTTTAGAGGAGGTATGGGACAGTGTTAATACTAACTACAGATAGACTACAGAATAGACCCTGGGATATCATCACACAACAGGTTGGTACCGCTCTCCTCCTTTTCCTCCCTCTACACATATCTCTCCAATCCCTTTCTTTATCCCCCCCCCCTCCCATCTACCTTTCACTCACTCAACACTTCTTTGGTTATCTTTTTCTCCTGACTCTCATTTGCCAGTCATTCTTTGTGCTCCAACCCTGCAGGACAGAAGTGTTTATGAAGCCTGTAGGTCAAGCTGCCCTGGAGGAAAAGCTATGAGTCAGACTCAACCCACATTATATCTGAGAGTAATAATAATAATAATAATTAGAAGGGGGCTTATATTTGTACTATTTCACAAGTGTTTATTAATATGCATGTGTGAATTTTTGTATATACAATTCCCCCTGACACACCCTTGGAGAGTGGGTTCACAGCAAGGGTCTGCCATTATTTTTTTTTATTAACATTTTATTTCACCTTTATTTAACCAGGTAGGCTAGTTGAGAACAAGTTCTCATTTGCAACTGCGACCTGGCCAAGATAAAGCATAGCAATTCGACAAACAACAACAGAGTTACACATGGAATAAACAAAACATACTAAATAATACAGTAGAACAAAAGAAAACATAAAGTCTATATACAGTGAGTGCAAATGAGGTAAGATAAGGGAGTTAAGGCAATAAATAGGCCATGGTGGCGAAGTAATTACAATATAGCAATTAAAACACTGGAATGGTAGATGTGCAGAAGATGAATGTGCAAGTAGAGATACTGGTGTGCAAAGGAGCAAGATAAATAAATACATACAGTATGGGGATGAGGTAGATAGATGGGCTGTTTACAGATGGGCTATGTACAGGTGCAGTGATCTGTGAGCTGCTCTGACAGCTGGTGCTTAAAGCTAGTGAGGTAGATATGAGTCTCCAGCTTCAGTGATTTTTGCAGTTTGTTCCAGTCATTGGCAGCAGAGAACTGGAAGGAAAGATGACCAAAGGAGGAATTGGCTTTGGGGGTGACCAGTGAGATATACCTGATGGAGCGCGTGCTACGAGTGGGTGCTACTATGGTGACCAGTGAGCTGAGATAAGGTGGGGCTTTACCTAGCAGAGACTTGTAGATAACCTGTAGCCAGTGGGTTTGGCGACGAATATGAAGCGAGGGCCAACCAACGAGAGCGTACAGGTTGCAATGGTGGGTAGTGTATGGGGCTTTGGTGACGGATGGCACTGTGATAGACTGCATCCAATTTGTTGAGTAGAGTGTTGGAGGCAATTTTATAGATGATATCACCGAAGTCGAGGATCAGTAGGATGGTCAGTTTCATGACGGTATGTTTGCAGCATGAGTGAAGGATGCTTTGTTGCGATATAGGAAGCCAATTCTAGATTTAATTTTGGATTGGAGATGCTTAATGTGAGTCTGGAAGGAGAGTTTACAGTTTAACCAGACACCTAGGTATTTGTAGTTGTCCACGTATTCTAAGTCAGAGCCGTCCAGAGTAGTGATGCTGGACGTGCGGGCAGGTGTGGGCAGTGATCGATTGAATAGCATGCATTTCGTTTTACTTGCGTTTAAGAGCAGTTGGAGGCCACGGAAGGAGAGTTGTATGGCATTGAAGCTCGTCTGGAGGTTAGTTAACACAGTGTCCAAAGAGGGGCCAGAAGTATACAGAATGGTGTCGTCTGCGTAGAGGTGGATCAGAGAATCACCAGCAGCAAGAGCGACATCATTGATGTATACAGAGAAGAGAGTCGGCCCGAGGATTGAACCCTGTGGCACCCCCATAGAGATTGCCAGAGGTCCGGACAACAGGCCCTCCGATTTGACACACTGAACTCTATCAGAGAAGTAGTTGGTAAACCAGGCGAGGTAATCATTTGAGAAACCAAGGCTGTCAAGTCTACCAATAAGAATGTGGTGATTGACAGAGTCGAAAGCCTTGGCCAGGTCGATGAATACGGCTGCACAGTAATGTCTCTTATCGATGGCGGTTATGATGTCGTTTAGGACCTTGAGCGTGGCTGAGGTGCACCCATGACCAGCTCTGAAACCAGATTGCATAGCGGAGAAGGTATGGTGGGATTCGAAATGGTCGGTAATCTGTTTGTTGACTTGGCTTTCGAAGACCTTAGAAAGACAGGGTAGGATAGATATAGGTCTGTAGCAGTTTGGGTCTAGAGTGTCACCCCCTTTGAAGAGGGGGATGACCGCGGCAGCTTTCCAATCTTTGGGAATCTCAGACGATACGAAAGAGAGGTTGAACAGGCTAGTAATAGGGGTTGCAACAATTTCGGCAGATCATTTTAGAAAGAGAGGGTCCAGATTGTCTAGCCCGGCTGATTTGTAGGGGTCCAGATTTTGCAGCTCTTTCAGAACTATCTGGATTTGGGTAAAGGAGAAATGGTGGGGGCTTTGGCGGGTTGCTGTGGAGGGTGCCGGGCAGTTGACCGGGGTAGGGGTAGCTAGGTGGAAAGCATGGCCAGCCGTAGAGAAATGCTTATTGAAATTCTCAATTATAGTGGATTTATCAGTGGTGACAGTGTTTCCTAGCCTCAGAGCAGTGGGCAGCTGGGAGGAGGTGCTCTTATTCTCCATTGACTTTACAGTGTCCCAGAACTGTTTTGAGTTAGTACTACAGGATGCACATTTCTGTTTGAAAAAGCTAGCCTTAGCTCTCCTAACTGCCTGTGTATATTTGTTCCTAACTTCATTGAAAAGTTGCATATCACGGGGGCTGTTCGATGCTATTGCAGAACGCCACAGGATGTTTTTGTGCTGGTCAAGGGCAGACAGGTCTGGAGTGAACCAAGAACTATATCTACTGTCTCTTATACACATCTAGATGTGTATAAGAGACAGGTACATGGTAGGTTCATTGATAATTTGTGTGAGATTGAGGGCATCAAGCTTGGATTGTAGGATGGCCGGGGTGTTAAGCATGTCCCAGTTTAGGTCACCTAGTAGCACGAGCTCAGAAGATAGATGGGGGGCAATCAATTCACATATGGTYTCGAGGGCACAGCTGGGGGCAGAGGGAGGTCTATAGCAAGCAGCAACAGTGAGAGACTTGTTTCTGGAAAGGTGCATTTTTAGAAGTAGAAGCTTGAATTGTGTGGGTACAGACTTAGATAGTAATACAGAACTCTGCAGGCTATCTTTGCAGTAGATTGCAACACTGCCCCCTTTGGCAGTTCTATCTTGGCGGAAAATGTTATAGTTGGCGATGGAGATTTCAGTGTTTTTGGTGGTTTTCCTAAGCCAGGATTCAGACACGGCTAAGACATCCGGTTTAGCTGGGTGTGCTAAAGCAGTGAGCAAAACAAACTTAGGGAGTAGGCTTCTAATGTTAACATGCATGAAACCACCATTATCAACAGCGACCCTGGAGCAATTAGGGTTTAGTGCCTTGCTCAAGGGCATAGACAGATTTTTCCTCGTTGGCTCGGGAATTCAAACTAGCGACCTTTTGGTTCCTAGCCCAATGCTCTAACGGCTAAGCGACCTGCCGCTGAGTATTACACCTGTATATTGTGTGTGACCTTTTCCCTCTTCCTCTCTCTGTACAGACAGGTGAACTACATAGTGAGCTGGCTCAGTGTGGTGGGTCCTATAGCGGGACTTGACATTCCTTTCAGCTACTGTAAACAGGTATCTGCTGCACACCACACACTCCCTCCCTCCACAGCCCCCTGCCCTAGGGACACAGACAGACTGAGTGGACCTCTCACAAACAAGCGTCACATCTAGCGTGGACAACACGTGACACGAAAGTGAATTTCCACTGGAACCACATTCGGCTACAGCTTGGGAGAGGCGTGTTGATGTGGCCTGTCCAGTGGGCAGAAGAGGAGAGTCATGGCTAGAAGGGATACAGTTTTTGTCAAAATAACATCAAGTGTAATTGTTTTGCATTTTTACTCAAACCCTTTTAACCTTAACCCAATTATCCTAACCTGCTACGTTAATTATCCTAACCTGCTGCATAAATTCTCCTAATCGGATACAAAAAGTCAAATCTGACAAAAACTGTCTTCCATCTGGTCAAAACCAGTGACAGAGACCGATGCCCAGCAGATCTGTAGAGAACCAGTGTGACGCACTGCTGACACCTACTGTTGAGAAAGAAACATTACAATGTTTCAGCCATGTCAGAACTGCTAGGATGATTCAGCCGGGTGATGGATTAAAGGAGCGGGATCCCGAAGACAAGTAGATTGGAACAGAGTCCACTATGTGCATGAGCGCTGATCTCTGTGAAAAGGAAACAGACACCTTTCCTTCTGTCAGAGACAGAGCAGACCTGGTCATAGGAGACTAGACAACCATGGAGCAATCAAAGAGATATTTATTCATTTCTATGGGAGCAACTCTATCCTCGTCAAATTTGTTTTGGAATAACACAAATAAAGTATATTGTATCTCTGTCTGGGGGACTGAAGATGAAATCAGCCATTACAGATGTGTTTCCGATGTCCTCTAACCTCTATAAATACTCCTCTCATTATCACCTAACATGG
Organism: Salvelinus sp. IW2-2015; assembly: GCF_002910315.2. Taxonomy (NCBI): domain Eukaryota; kingdom Metazoa; phylum Chordata; class Actinopteri; order Salmoniformes; family Salmonidae; genus Salvelinus; species Salvelinus sp. IW2-2015. The sequence continues at coordinate 28,530,437 of NC_036842.1, forward strand.
CCAACAATCATTTTGTAACTTTGACATTTCTTGGGAATAAAGTTTTCTAACATATTGTCTCCATTGATTGAGAGCCAGGCCTGTTTCTCATAGAACAACATTGTCGATTTGCATTGATTTAGAAATTGTTGCATGTTGAATGTATATACAGTGGGGAGAACAAGTATTTGATACACTGCCGATTTTGCAGGTTTTCCTACTTACAAAGCATGTAGAGGTCTGTCATTTTTATCATAGGTACACTTCAACTGTGAGAGACGGAATCTAAAACAAAAATCCAGAAAATCACATTGTATGATTTTTAAGTAATGTTCTCCCCACTGTATGTTGTAACACCAATAACGGCTGTGTATAATGGAAACTCTCCCATCTCAAGCCCTGAAATAACACAGCATGTATGATTGCATCTAGTGAAGCTACATGCCAATGAACACAGTAGATACAGTAGGGCTGTTATAGCTAATGCAAAGATGGCGATATTGTATGTTTAAGAAGGAGCAGAAGTCAGTCATCAGGTAAATACAGAGTACGTCAGCCACTCTTGTGGTAATGACTATGGGGCCCTTAGTCACACACACACACAATCTGTCCAATCTGCCCCTAACACATAAATGCTAATATAAATGTCCCAGTGGAGCTCTGACAATGTTAGATTAGTGTGTGTGTAATCAGTTATCCATGTTTTAAAATAATGCATTGTTTGTATTTATTATGGATCCCCATTAGCTGTTGCCAAGGCAGCAGTTACTATTCCTGGGGTCCAGCAAAAATTAAGGCAGCAATATACATTATAATAAAAATAATTAATATTCTAATAGATTTTACAACATATTTCACAATACATTACGTGTGTGCCCTCCAGCCACTACAACACACAATCCAGGTGTACATGTGTATGTATAGTTTGTATGTTATGTGTGATTGTATGTGTGTTTGTACCTGTGTGTGTGACTCTTCACAGTCCTCGCTGTTCCATAAGATGTATTTTTATCAGTTGTTTTTTTTAAATCTGATTTTATTGCTTGTGTGAGTTACTTGATGTGGAATAGAGTTCAATGTAGCCATGGTTCTATGTAGTACTGTGTGCCTCCCATAGTCTGTTCTGGACACCAGAGACCTCTGGTGACATGTCTTGTGGGGTATGCATAGGTGTCTGAGCTGTGTGCTCGTAGGTTAAACAGAAAGCTCAGTGCATTCAACATGTCAATACTTCTTACAAAAAACAAGTAGTGATGAAGTCAATCGCTCCTCTCCTTTGAGCCATGAGAGATTGACATGCATATTATTCATGTTAGCGCTATGTGAACATTTAAGGGCAGGAGTTGCTCAATGCCAACCCTGGATAAACAACAATTGGTACCACATGGCTGTTTCTGACACACACACACAAAGTATGAACTTAGCGAGAGGTCCTGGTGATTTTCAGAGCACTGATTCCCGAATCAACGGCAGAGAAAAAAAATAAACAGTAGATTTTGTGACTGAGCCGTAGCTGATTTTGAGCCTGGGAAACAGTGAATAGGATGGATGAGCACCAGTGAACTGTAGTTACTGTACTACAGGCTGTATGTATGCACTACTATATACCGATACACTGCAGATTTAGTTCTGCATATATGACCCACTGGGTTCACCTGTGGAAATCATGTAACTCAAGACAGTGTTAGCCCACCGAGCTACAGCCTACAGACACTAGGCTCAGTAAGCCAAGCACACAGCTTTTCACATACAGAGTGAAACAATTCTCTCAGTCTCGCTCTCCTTCCTGCTTTTATAACCTGATTAGATTTTCCATTGATAACAAAGTAAGCTTTAGCTTCAATGAATGCTATAATCTTCTGACAATATTTTCATTTTCTCTAAGACTTGTTTCCTTTAATAAAGTGCTGTGATAATGACATCTCTTCCTCTCTTTATGAAACAGCAGATAATCAGTTTCCTGGTTCCACTCTAACCTCTTTACTGTGGGAAACAAACTATTGGGGATTATACCATTGCTAGCACGCTGAGACACAGAAGACACAGTGTGTGTGTGTGTTAGTCCCATTGAAGCCAGAAAAGAGTCCCATGACACTGATGATGTCAGAGCTCTCATACAGGACACTTTCTCTCCGCCTTTCTTATTTGGTCCCTCTTTCTTTTTATCCCCCTATTTCTTTGTCATTCTCTTGGTCACAACATACACACAAACACAGTGGTATACAGGAGGTTGGGAGTCATGCTGGTTGTGTTAACAAAAACACACACATCCCCCCCCCCCCCTCTGATCCAGACTACAGCACACGGAAGAGACCCATCTGGAGAGAGTTACTGACACACAGACATACACACTAGGGGTTGTAACCGGTTCAGGGAACAGAACCAAAAACAACAAAAAAAGTGATGTCTAGTGTTATGGAACATAACCGTTATTTTCAAATCTTGAGAACCGGTTAGTAATGTTATTTTGTCACAAAATATTCCTAATGTCTAGAAAAGTAACTCCAAACGCATTTTCGCTAAGAGCAGCTGTTTAAAATCAGGTTAGCCATGTGTTGGCCAAAATGTATGTCCAAGTCATGAAAGCTTAGAGGCAGCCAGTGGCATTCGTGGGTGCTTTCCAAAGCCTATGTCAGATACTCCAGTGAGTGTAATCTGCTCAATATTAGGAGTTGAGAAATAAAGTTGCCATCATTAGAAAGAGATTCTCATCTTTTATACTGTATGTATGTCATTCAAAATGTGTTTCTTCTGTTGCTATCAATATTAGAGGTCGACCGATTATGATTTTTCAACGCCGATACCGATTATTGGCGGACAAAAAAAGCCGATACCGATTAATCGGCCGATTTTTTGAATGTATTTGTAATAATGACAATTACAACAATAATGAACACTTATTTTAACTTAATATAATACATCAATAAAATCAATTTAGCCTCAAATAAATAATGAAACATGTTCAATTTGGTTTAAATAATGCAAAAACAGTGTTGAAGAAAGTAAAAGTGCAATATGTGCCATGTAAGAAAGCTAACGATTAAGTTCCTTGCTCAGAATATGAGAACATATGAAAGCTGGTGGTTCCTTTTAACATGAGTCTTCAATAATCCCAGGTAAGAAGTTTTAGGTTGTAGTTATTATAGGACTATTTCTCTCTATACCATTTGTATTTCATATACCTTTGACTATTGGATGTTCTTATAGGCACTTTATTATTGCCAGTGTAACAGTATAGCTTCCGTCCCTCTCCTCGCCACTACCTGGGCTCAAACCAGGAACACATCGACAACAGCCACCCTCAAAGCATCGTCACCCATCGCTCCACAAAAGCCGCGGCCCTTGCAGAGCAAGGGGAACAACTACTCCAAGTCTCAGAGCGAGTGACTTCACCGATTGAAACACTATTAGCGCGCACTCCGCTAACTAGCTAGCCATTTCACATCGGTTACACCAGCCTAATCTCGGGAGTTGATAGGCTTGAAGTCATAAACAGCTCAATGCTTGAAGCATTGCGAAGAGCTGKTGGCAAAACSCACGAAAGTGCTGTTTGAATGAATGCTTACGAGCCTGCTGCTGCCTACRATCGCTCAGMCAGYCTGCTCTATCAAATATCYAATCATAGACTTYATTATAACATAATAACACACAGAAATACGAGCCTTTGGTCATTAATATGGTCGAATCCGGAAACTATCATTTTGAAAACAAAACGTTTATTCTTTCAGTGAAATACGGAACCGTTCCGTATTTTATCTAACGGGTGGCATCCATAAGTCTAAATATTCCTGTTACATTGCACAACCTTCAATGTTATGTCATAATTACATAAAATTCTGGCAAATTAGTTCGCAACGAGCCAGGCGGCCCAAACTGTTGCATATACCCTGACTCTGCGTGCAATGAACGCAAGAGAAGTGACACAATTTCAACTGGTTAATATTGCTTGCTAACCTGGATTTCTTTTAGCTAAATATGCAGGTTTAAAAATATATACTTCTGTGTATTGATTTTAAGAAAGGAATTGATGTTTATGGTCAGGTACAAATGCGCTTTTGTTAAATCATCCCCCGTTTGGCGAAGTTGGCTGTCTTTGTTAGGAAGAAATAGTCTTCACACAGTTCGCAACGAGCCAGGCGGCCCAAACTGCTGCATATACCCTGACTCTGTTGCAAGAGTAGTGACACAATTACCCTAGTTAAAAGAAATTCATGTTAGCAGGCAATATTAACTAAATATGCAGGTTTAAAAATATATACTCGTGTATTGATTTTAAGAAAGGCATGGATGTTTATGGTTAGGTACACGTTGAAGCAACGACAGTCCTTTTTCGCGAATGCATATATGCGGTGCGCAATGAAGGAAACGCTAGATAAACTAGTAATATCACCAACCATGTGTAGTTAACTAGTGATTATGATTGATTGATTGTTTTTTATAAGATAAGTTTAATGCTAGCTAGCAACTTACCTTGGCTTCTTACTGCATTCGTGTAACAGGCAGGCTCCTCGTGGAGTGCAATGTAAGGCAGGTGGTTAGAGCGTTGGACTAGTTAACCGTAAGGTTGCAAGATTGAATCCCCGAGCTGACAAGGTAAAAATCTGTCGTTCTGCCCCTGAACAAGGCAGTTAACCCACCGTTCCTAGGCCGTCATTGAAAATAAGAATGTGTTCTTAATTCTTAACTGACTTGCCTAGTTAAATAGGTGTAAAAAAATTCATCTAAAACATAAAAATTAAATTAAAAACGGCCAAATCGGTGTCCAAAAATACCGATTTCCGATTATGAAAACTTGAAATCAGCCCTAATTAAATTGGCCATTCCGATTAATCCATCGACCTCTAATCAATATTCATAATAACATTGAAGAAAATAGAAATTCCACTTTTTTATATATATATTTGTGGACCCTCTTCTGTAATGCATTGAAGAAATTATGTAATAGCCTAAACACATTCCAACACACATCATATCATGACGCTCAGTGCTTCAAGCCGAGCCCCCTCCATGCCCCACCCCTCTCTCGCTCTCTTTCCCCACCCGTGGAATTGCAATCGCATCGCACGCCTGTACTTATCTGTCCATCAAACATGTAAACAACTAGCTTGGCCATTCCATAGCATGCTGCTCTATCCACACTAATTGGTGTTGTAAATTAATGAGCTAAATAAAAACTATATGAACCGTTCGACCCGGTTCAGAACTTTAGAATTCTGGTCTGAATATTGGAACGGAAATAAATACATAGGGGTTCTGCTCAGAACGATTGTTAAGTAATTTAGGTTCCAACCCGACAGACAGACACAGACAGCTGACACTGACCTTATCTGTGGACGGTATAGTCTCGTTTATTACACATCTTCATTTTACTCCTTTAGTTCTTTCTTTCCATATCATCATTGCCATATCATCATCTCTCCTATTCTCTCACTATCTCAGAATTCATGTCTGAATACATCAGAACCACCAACGGCTTTGTACTAAAACACACACAGCGTTTTGTATTGCTATCCTTGTGGGGACAAAGAATTGATTCCCATCCAAAATCCTATTTTCCCTAACCGAACATAACTTTAACCAAAAACCCCTAATCTTAAAACTATAACTAACCCTAACTCCTAACCTTAATTCTAACCATAACCCTAATTGTAACCCTAACCCCCATCCTTGGTACCCACAAGGATGGTTAAACAAAAACACACATAATACAATCACTATGAGGTTAACATGCAGACTGTCAACTTTCATTTAAGGGTAATTTTACAGCACTTTTTGTATACTGAACAAAAATATAAAACACAACATGTAAAGTGTTGGTCCCATGTTTCATGAGTTGAAATAAAAAATCCACAAAATGTTCCATATGCACAAAAAGCTTATTTCTCATACATTTTGTGAACAAATTTGTTTACATCCCTGTTAGTGAGCATTTCTCCTTTGCCAAGATAATCCATCCACCTGACAGGTGTGGCATATCAAGAAGCTGATTAAACAGAGTGATCATTACAAAGGTGCACCTTGTGCTGGGGGACAATAAAAGGCCACTCTAAAATGTGCAGTTTTGTCACACAACGCCACAGATGTCTCAAGTTTTGATGGAGCGTGTAATTGACATACTGCAGGAATGTCCAACAGAGCTGTTTCCAGAGAATGAAATGTTCATTTCTCTAACATAAGCCTCCTCCAATGTCGTTTTAGAGAATTTGGCAGATCATCCACCCGGCCTCACAACTGCCAGCCCAGGACCTCCACATCCAGAGTGCTGAGAAGTATTTCTGTCTGTATAAACCCTTTTTGTGGGGAAAAACTCCTGATTGGCTGGACCTGGCTCCCAAGTGGGTGGGCCTATAACCTCCCATGGATGCGCCACTGCCCAGTCATTTGAAATCCATAGATTAAGGCATAATGAATTAATTTCAATTGCTGGATTTCCTTTTATGAAGTAACTCAGTAAATTCCTTGAAATTGTTGCATGTTGCATTTATATTTTTGGCTTTGTAAAGTATTAAGACCCCTTGACTTTTCCCACATTTTGTTACGTTACAGCCTTACTCTAAAATGGATTAAATAAATTCAAAATCGCAGGAATCTACACACAATACCGCAGAATGAGAAAGCAATGACAGAACTTTAGAAATGTTGCTAATTTATTAAAAATAGAAAACAGAAATACCTTATTTACATAAGTATTCAGACCCTTTGCTATGAGACTTGAAATTGAGCTCAGGTGCATCCTGTTTCCATTGATCATCCATGAGATGTTTCTACAACTTGATTGGAGTCCACCTGTGGTAAATTCAATTGATTGGACATGATTTGGAAAGGCACACCTGTCTAAATAAAGTCCCACAGTTGACAGTGCATGTCAGAGCAAAGACCAGGTCGTGGTTGAAGGAATTGTCCATAGAGCTCAGAGACAGGACTGTGTCGAGGCACAAATCCGGGGAAGGGTACAAAAAATCCCCTCGGTGAAGCATGTTTGTGGGGATGTTATACAGCGGCAGAGACTGGGAGACTAGTCAGGATTGCGGGAAAGATGAACGGAGCAAAGTACAGAGAGATCCTTGATGAAAACCTGCTCCAAAGTGCTCAGGACCTCAGACTGGGGCAAAGGTTCACCTTCCAACAGGACAACAACCCTAAGCACACAGCCAAGACAACGCAGGAATGGCTTTGGGACAAGTCTCTGAATGTCCTTGAGTGGCCAAGCCAAAGCCCGAACTTGAACCCGATCAAACATCTCTGGAGAGACCTGAAAATAGCTGTGCAGCAACACTCCCCATCCAACCTGACAGAGCTTGAGAGGATCTGCAGAGAAGAATGGGAGAAACTCTCAAGAACATACCCAAGAAGACTTGAGGTTGTAATCACTGCCAAAAGTGCTTAAACAAAGTACTGAATACTTATGTGAATGTGATTTCAGTTAATTAAAAAAAAATCTATTTTAGAATAAGGCTGTAACATAACATTTGGGAAAGTCAAGGGGTCTGAATACTTTCTGAATGCACTGTTCATAATCCCCCCCATTTTAGGGGACAAAGTTTTGTGTCAAATTTGCTTATACAGAATGTGTATTAAAGTAGTCAAAGTTTAGTATTTGGTCCCAAATTCCAGGCCCTCAATGATTACCTCAACCTTGGGGCCAGTCTTAACTAAGTCCACAGCTTCAGTTTCTAGACTCTGAACTGTAGTAGTTTCCCCCTGAGAGAAAGAGAGAGGTCGAGAGGAGACGGGCGAATTTCTGACGGAGATGAGAATCTGTTGAGTAGGCCAAACTTCACAGCTTAATCACCTTGACCCAGACTCCTCTCCTATAACTTTAGCAAACATTAGGGAAGTTAGTGTAGTAGAATATAACACATTAGGTCTGGTAAAAGATAATACAAAGAAAAAATGTGTTAATTTTTTTGAAATGCAAGAGAAAGGCCATACTTTCAGATAGGAGTCTAGGTGTAATTTAGATTGGCCACCAGATGGCAGCATTGTGTGTGCAAAGTTTTAAACTGACCAGTGAAGAATTACATAAGTGCACAATATTTTGTATCACGTCTGCCAGGAGTTTGCCCAAATGTGCCAAATTGGTCAATTACATAACTATAGAGAACATACAAAACTGCTATGGTAATAAAAAATTTAAGTTTACACACTCGCAGGAATGTCACACATGATCGATCATTAGCTTATACACTAACGTACACACATCTAGATGGCCAGGCAGGGTGGGTGTGGAGCCAGAGACAACAATGGGGTCAGACTGTAGACCCCAGTTCCTACATTTGAACATAAAAATTGATTTTATCAAACAAAACTATGATACATTTTATCTCTGGGACCCTCAGGACGACAAATCAGAGCAAGATTACTGAATGTAAGTACATTATTTACCGTCAGAGGTGAATGCATCAAACCAGTTGATGTGATAAAAGTTGTTGTTGTTGTGCACTCAAACAATAGCATGGTATTTTTTCACTGTAGTAGCTACTGTTAATAAGACACTGTTAGATTAACAACAATTTAAGCTTTCTGCCCATAAGACATGTCTATGTCCTGGAAAGTTGGCTGTTGTATACAACGTCATTCTAGTCACATTAGCGAACGTTAGCAACAACCATCCCAGTTTAGTGACACCGATCCCGTAGAGGTTTTAAAGACAATTTCTCAGATGTTTGCAAGGTAAAAACTGCATGTGTCGGCATACATTACTTTTAAAAGTCTAGGGCAATGTGCTGCTCTATAATGCACCTTGGATTGAAACTCACTAGGTATTTCAATTGAAAACTGAATTGACCCCCAACTCTGGTATACAGTAATGGCTTCAAATGACTTCAATTGAGTAGTTGAGCTGTTTAGTGTTGGCCAATGACACATTTTACCTCCCTTATTCAGCACAATCACCCTTTGTGGGGAAAAGTGTTTGCAGAGATTGGTGAAATCAAAGGCCAGATGACCTGAGAATTCTTCAGACCCTCAACGGCGTGTGTGTGTGTGTGAGTGCGTGCGTACATCCATGCGTGTCTGTGAGCGCATGTTTGTGTGCATGCGCATAACCACGAGACAGCTTGAAGCTCTTTTCCAGTCCCATCTATTTCTCTGGCAGTCAGTGTCCCCATCATCAAACAAACTATATTGGTTCAGAGCCAAGATGGAGTCCTGGAGTGCACTCCCGAATGGGCACCACACTGTTGAGTTTCACAAGGCCTAATGCACACCCTCAGTGTGGAGAAGTGAAACTGTGGGCTGGGGTGGGTGGGGGAATCAAGGCTGGAGTCAAGCCAGAGGTTCCTGCCAGCTCACATATCTGTGATGTTGATTAAGCAACTCACCCAAACGTTTCATCCAGGGGTGGTGGGGGAGGGTCCAGATGGGGTGAGGAGTTTTGAGGTGGGGGGCTCATAACAAAAGCACAGAGGGTCCATTCACTAAGGAAGAGGCCTTGTCAGGTTTCGTGGTTTAATTTAAGACAAGTTGCAGTACCCCCAGATGTCTCCCCAAAGCCATAATTTCCCTCCTTCTGCTCCTTCTCCCATCTCTTTCTTTCCCTCTGTCCCTCGGATTTCTCTATTATGGTGAAAACCTACTACATACCTTTCCATTCCTAGAATCGAGGATGGTCTTAAGTCCCCAGCTTCAGTTTCTAGACTCTAAACTATTGTAGTTTCCCCGAGAGAGAGAAAGAGAGAGGTCGAGAGAAGACTGGCGAGTTTGATGGAGATGAGAATCTGTTGAGTAGGCCAAACTTCACAGCTTAATCACCTTGGCCCAGAATCCTCTCCTATAACGTTAGCAAACATTAGGGAAGCGTTATGGGAACATTAGCTAGCGTTGTGTAAGTGGGTGTGCATGTACGTGTGTTAGTCAGCAAGGACTAATGGGACTGGAACACACAGTAGACCTCAGATGCTCCATCCCAGGCCTCTGTGTTAAAGTACGTTTAATAAAGACATGTGGACACAGTGCTGCTTTGAGAAACTAACTGGCCAGATAAACCACAGTGAACGCCTTCTTCTGTTACTGTTTAACACTGTTAAAAACTGAAGAAAGGTTTAATAGAGTCCCATAGTCTCAGTGAAACCGTTATTAGTGGAGTCTGTTAGAGACTGGAGGGGGGATAGAGCAGAGTCAGGGGTGCTAGGTCAGCCTCATTTCTCCCAGCTGTGTAGCTAGCTGTCTAAAACCCTGCCTAAAAGTCTGTCTGACCTGGCTCCCTCTGTATCCATCACCCTCTCTTTTAAGTCACATACATAAACACTGGCAAACACACTACAGACCCTGGAAAGAGATAGAAACTGCAAGATCTGACAGCACTGTATCTGGGTTACAGAGCTTACACATGATTCCAAACTCCATCTCTTTACAGATCCCTCTCCGTGGTGTCTGAAGGCTGAAGTTACTAGATCTGCTGAGCCAATGGCTGAGTCTGAGTCCAGTTCTGTCACCACAATAGGCAGTCACTCTAACTCTACACAGTAAGGAGTAACAGACGCATGCATGCACACGCAAGCGCACACACACACTGAGCTGACTCTAGAGGTGTCTGTGCCCATCATTCTACCCTCACACTGCACAGAAGGGCTAAAGACACTGGACAAACAAGGTAGTTAATGTCAGCAGAATTTATCCTCACAGCTTAGCAGTAGCCAAGGTGGTGTGTGCGTTCTGGCCCACTACTTCTGCCCTGTTGTTTCTCACAGTAACAAGTAGCAGTGTTCTAACTCCCTAGCTCTAAAATGGTCCTGTTTCACCACAGTAGCACAGGGAACTCTTCATTAAAATGGCCCCGTTTCACCACAGGGAACTCATCATTAAAATGGCCCTGTTTCACCACAGGGAACTCTTCATTGAACTTAAAATAAAATGGTGAATCCAAAACAGAAACATTAGCCCTGAACCCTGGAATTAATCATGGTGAAAAGTACATAAGTCAGTCCTCATCCCCATCAGCATAAATAGCCATGGAAGTGCATGTTCCTCTGAGCCAAAGGAATAAAGGAGTGCAAGGTGACCAGTGAGTCAGTTCTACAAACAGGGTCTACAACACACAGAATTACCACTGCAACTTCAAACCACCAATTACAATTAAATTAACATCAGATAGCTCTTACTACACTTGCTCATCAGCTCTGATGATACGGCCAATTTAGCCACATTTATTCTTTCTAGAATGGCTAGATAGTGACTGTACATGTCTTTCATCCCCTGAGACCCGAGGCAGACGACAAAAAGTCTTCATTACCTCCAGCTCATCCTGGAAGCCATTTAGACCAGGGTGTGTGTGTATATATATATATGTACACACATATGTGTGTATGTGTGAAGCCATCAGGGGCGGAAGGATAGTTTAGGGCCTGTGAGTGGAGTGATGCTAAATGGAGACGGAAGGAAGGTTCCCCTGGGCAGAAGAGAGGAAGAGAGATGAAAGTGAGGAGCTTGGAGTCGAGATCAGACACTCAGACCCTGTTCTGCCAGGGTTAACGAGGTTAACAAGTGTGTGTGTGTGTGTGTGTGTGTGTGTGTGTGTGTGTGTGTGTGTGTGTGTGTGTGTGTGTGTGTGTGTGTGGTGTGTTGTGTTTAAGCTTATTCTGTCCATCAGGCTGTTTGCTGTAGGCCAGTGGTAAACATGCTGTAGTTGATGTGTTTGGTCAGCATAATATTCAACAGGATTTAGGTTAGGTAGGTCACAGCACTGTAGGCCTCTCTGACACAAAAATGACAGTATACAGCAGGACCCCTACAGTACAGTCAGTCAACCCAGTATTCAAAGGGTCCACTCCTGTCAACTAACTAACTGATTCCCTGCACAAGTAACAGAGAACTTATGAACTCAATAAACCAATCAGCAGTAGGTTGTGTTAGCAGTAGGGGTTGGAACCGTTTCAGGAAACAGAATCAACACCCAGAAAATAAGAACATGAGGAACAGAATCAGAACCGAAGTGATCTATACTGTTCCAGAACAGAACCATTATTTTAAAAGCATGGGAACTGGTTAATAATGTTATTTTACATTCCAAGCATTTTTTTCCCAGTCCCACAAAAAAAAACACAAGAAAGTGCCTATGCAAAGCCCTCTATCACTCACTTTTTCCAGCTAGAAATCTTTGCCAGTGTGTGCATGTGTAGAAACAAATCTGGACACTGACTGTAGGTCTAACCTCTCACATTAATATTAACTCCTGCAGAATTAAGCATTTCTTGCAGTAAAATGATACACCAAATGTAGGCTAGGGAACAGGAGTGGAGAAATAGGATTTCTTTCTTTCAGCATCTAGAGAGAATGCGGATGCACAGCTAGCACCTCTACAGAGACTATCTTTATCAGCATCATAAAAGCTGATAGTATTTCAACCACATAAAATATGCATCCAAGCCAAACTGAAATCTAATCAGAAACATGTTGGCTTGTTTTCACCGCTTTCTATTTCCAAACAACCAGTCAAACTGTTGTCATTTGGACATTTTGCTAAAAAAATCTTTCAATTTTTTTGTTTGCAATTTCTCCACGAGCCCTAAACATCTTTGCGCTGCAAAAGAAGCAGAGATAAAATTACTTTACCGATGTCAACTAGATTGAAACATTCATTCTATTGATTTATGACATTCTGGTGAGCAAGGTTTTATTGCGACTAGGGAAACAATAGCAGAAGAGAAGTTGCATGTATCTAAGTTGACTAACAAATAGCCTACCAAAACGTCTGAAATCCTAAGCGGAAACATTTAAAAACCAGACAAAGATTCAAAAAGCATTGTTCCGCCGTCTGACTGTAGCCTACCACGCATTTTCTAAATTAGAGGGTTACAGTCGAGTGCGGGCCTCAGATTTTCAGGTTATTGCATAGTCGTAGTCGTGCGGGTTCTTTTTTTAATTGAACCTTTATTTAACTATGCAGGTCAGTTAAGAACAAATTATTATTTTCAATGACGGCCTAGGAACAGTGGGTTAACTGCCTTGTTCAGCGCAGAACGACAGATGTTTACCTTATCAGCTCGGCGATTCGATCTAGCAACATTTTGGTTACTGGCCCAATTTTCTAACCACTAGGCTACCTGCCGCCCCGCGCACCACTACTACCTGACCCCCCTCCGAAGCATCATCGACTAGCCTACTGACATTAAAAGATGTTCGTCTCTGCTGTTGGACCATACCTAGATGGGAGACACGTCTGACCTGCCAAATGAAATAAATTATCCAATAAATTATCCAGACGTTGGCTGGAGTTGAGTTCATTTGTTGACCCACATCAACCTAACAAACTCCAGTACCACTGCCAATCCCTCCACACCAGCCCCCCACCCAACACCAATCCCACCAGTCCCTTCAGGACAGTCCCCCTCAACACCAATCCCTCCACGACAGTCCCCCTAAAGCCAATCCCTCGAGAACAGTCCCCCTAACGCAAATCACCCCAGCCTTCCGAGGGGGAAAAACTATACTAAAGAACTGCAAATACAACCATTGTTCTAGAATACCAGGCTTTGATTAAGGGTCGGGCTCCAGTGTGTGTGTAGCCATTATGTAGTAGAGATTTGGCCTGTTTTCCAGTTTCTTAATGTGTATTAGGAGATTCTGTCTGTTGTATGTACAGGCAACAAGTCAAACAGGAAGAGAATCCCTCAGGAGACAACAACAGTTGTCTTTACTTCAGATTTAATGACAGTTTGGCTGTAGTGGTGTCATAATGGGCACGTTCCAGGTCCTATTGATTTCAGTCGCGCTACACAGTAATTCAAAAGGCACTCGCACATCTGAGCAACCTTTTTTGCAGGTGCATGGTAACAATTAGACAAGATGAGGGAAAAAGGAAACCGCACACTGCTCTTGATAGTATCACTGATCTTTAATAAGCTTACGTATCGGCCTCACGGCCTGTCGCCCTGCACAGACCATCAGATCTAACGACTGCAATAAAGACAACCTGGAACACTACCACAGGGTCGCGTTTCACCAAAACAAGATCAATCAGTTAGCTAGTTAACACTAATCAAATACTTATTTTCTGAATGAGAATTTAAGTTGAATACAGGGTTAATGTTTCTGAAATTTAGCCACTTCGTGACATACCCCCAGTGATCAATGAAAAAACGGAATCCTGGGTTACAGTAAGGCACAACTGTCCAATAGTCTAATCAATGGAGTCTTATGTACAGAAAAACAGTCAACTATCAAAACACTCCTGCCCAAAATCTGTCCATCTACCATATGGACCTCATTACAAATCAGAGTGCAGTGAAAAACATGGGGCAATCCCTACGGTTAATACCAGAGGACAACAACTGTCAATGTTTACAGAGAGATCCAGGAGGCCGTTGGTTAACAACTGATTGAGGCTAAACTGTGAAATGGCCACCAGGAGAAGGATGGAGGGAGTGATGGAGAAGGAGGGATGGAAGAGGGAGGCTTGTGTTTTTCTCCAGAGTGGGTCCCTATGTGTTACAACAGTCCATTAACCGCGACCCCCGCGGCCCCCCACCGAAGAGAAACACAGCTGTGTCCCGTACAGGCCTCCTCTGTGAGAGTGGAGATACTGCTGCTGCTTCTCCTGAATGACTCAGTCTTCTTTATTCCGCCACTAGGAATCCCAGTGTGCAGGGCGGGGCAGGGTGGGTAGTTGGAGAAGAGGATGGAGAGGGCCATGATGACACAACAAACCGCCACGTACGGACTCTTCCTCTCACCTGGGGGGCAGATGGTAGAGGTCAGAGGTGATGACTGGAGATTTCAGAAGCTAACAGAAAAACCTCTGGCCACAGTATTTCAACACTGGGTTATAAAAGTGCAACAACTTATAGATGGCCATCAGCACATGTCTTCTAGATCTGGGTTCAACGTACCTATTCTAGCACATTTCCAGAAGATACCCAAGAGGCTGAAAAAAAGAAAGAAGTAATTTGAATTAGCTAGGTAAAGAGTAGATCAAGAGAGATACAGACAGTCCATATATACTGTAAGGAAGAGGACAGTCAGTGAACTGACACATCAGGGGGTCCTCAGTTTAGTAAACACACATGTGGACTGACTGAGTGGGTGAATGTAAGGTGATGCTAGAGGCTACTAATTAGCCCACTAGCCCTCAACTGAACTGGCAGATGGAAATGATGTGTGTCCATATCTTGATGGGGATGATTAGGGGGATCAGACAGTTGAATTAATTTCCTTCCCCTCAGTAGCGGCCATAGAGGAGGAGGGAGAGGGGAGGCAGAGTTAAGTATTGTTAGTAAAAGAGAGAATGTGACCGAGTCTGAAGTGGCCATGACAGGCCTAAAGGGTTGGTAGGACAATTTCTCCAGACTAACCACCCACTGTCTCCAAGGTCATGTCCCAACCACCTCAAACAGCTTCCTTCCTTTTCTCCTTTCCTGTGTTTAGTTTATTTATTTTGGTGCTTTCAAGACAACTGGGAACTTGGAAAGAAACTAGGTCAAATCATGACTTCAGTGATCTTCAGGTCAGAAAGTCTGAGTTCTAGAAAGATGCCCGAGTTTGATGACCGTTCAAAACTATTTCCCCAGTCAGAGCTCCCCCCCGGCATATGTCTCATTTTCTTCTTGACCTCAGAAATAAAAACAGATATGCGAAAGAAGTGCAGCGGGAAAATAAAACCCAGTCCCATGTATGTATGAGGAAGAACAGACAAGAAACCATGTGAGAGAATTGGGACTGAGCACAACCTCTGCTCTGTGACAAAGGTCAGAGGTCAGAGTGTAGACTGCGTGTAAGCACTCGGTCTGCACTGCAGTCGGAGTCGGTCTGCACTGGAGTTTTAAACCCACAACAGAACACACTATCCTCTCTCTCCATCACTCATCTCTGTCTGTGTAGAAAAGCTTTAGCCCACCAGAACCGCTACTGGAGAGACTCACATTGGTTCAGCCAGCACTCTTCCTATTTTACCCCATCTTGTCTTTTCTTCCCTTCCTTTCCCTTTCTTTTCTTTAGCCAAAAGAAGAGAAGAGCTGGTTCAGTTGCTTGTCTAAACACACTCAGCACCATATCACTGCTGAATGATACCAGTCCCCTTAGAAATAACACAAATAACAATATCCAATATTTAGATTAGTAGAACACATTTAGAAAGTGGAAAAGATGTGCGTTAACGCCAGCACTGTAATGCCCAGGCAGTGTGTCATTCTAATTTGTCTTGGAGAGTGTGTGTTTTCCGAGCTCAGATCACTGGCTCACAATCCCCTAATTTCCCCCTAACCCAACATGTGGCACACAGCTTGTTGCCTTAGCCTCCATCGCTCAGAGGAAAGAGGGAAAACACAGTTGTGAAAAGAGAGAAAGAAAGACTGAACTGTTGTGATGTTATCAGCACTTAGGTTCCCCCCACCAAGAACAACATTGAACTAATGTGATGTGTATGTATGATGTGGCCCCAAATACCAAACCCACTCAGATTCAGAAACAGTCACTTGTCTAGTTTATGATAGTGATATAATCTTGTTTATCACCGCTAGTAGCTGCAAACACTTCCTATCCTCTAAAGGAACACATAAAAACACAAAGCTCTACTCTCCTCCCCAGAGCATTACATGGATGAAGTGGAATAGTCAACACAGCCAGAGGATCTGAGTAGAGACCTACACATGCGAAGAGTCAGTGACAGACAGAATAGTCTCTCGAGGTAGTTAGCTGGCTACCAAGTGTGAGATTTGGTTATGGGTTCCCAGAATGGTGAGAGTGCTTGGACAGGCATCATGGGTTGAGCAATGATGTTAGTGTATCAGAGATGGATTACTGCTGGGGTTAAAGTTGGCCGTTGGGGTAACATCGCTTTCCCTGAATGTTGTCTTTCAGAAGCTAACAAATATAGGCCTCTAGGCTTTAACTCAGTGGATGAACATCACTGTCTGTGTGGGTGTTTTAGTGTGATAGAGAAGAAAAATACTGGGACATTGGCTCTAGCAGGCTAAGTCCAGGACGGTGGATGGGTAGTTAACAACTAGGGCTTTAGCTCAGTGGGATAACACTGTCAGTACATACTAGAGCTGGGACAATAAACCAAAAGTTTAGACACCAACCATAACATATCGCTGGCATTTTGCTGATACTGTTCATTACGATAAATAGCCTATACTAGAAAAATGTGATGTTTTAAATTAAATACATTTGTTAATATGGGTGACTGTTAATCAAACTAGTAGTACGTAGTAGTTTAAAGGATCATAAAAAAAAAAAAATTGGTGCACATTAATGTTATAAACGTATCTTTCCATTTATCGTTATCGCATCAATTCAGGCAACTTATCATAATATGGACATTTGTCCATATATCGCCCAGCTCTAGTACATACCCCGTTGTATTCTTCTCTGGCAGGCTAGGGGCCAGCTAGGTTTCTGAGGTAAGACCTAGAGCTTTAGTTCAGCGGGCTAATACTGTCAGTAAGTACCCGGTCTTGTTCTTGTCCAGGAGACTGGGTGCCATGGCTCTGAGATAGGCACAGGTACAGCTGAGCAATAGGATCACTGTCAGCAGGCTCTGGAAGTTAAATATGGCAGACTAGAGAGGGAATGAGAGCGGTTATCGCTGGTTCAACATCCATCATCTTTCTAGGATGCATTTATGACTCCACATAAGCAGGGTAGCTAAATTATACATTATTTAATGTAATGACATAGCTATTGTAAAGTCATAAAATTGTTTAGTTCGATCACAGCTAAATACAAACAGGCTACTTCAAGTCTGTTACTACAATTGGATGTTGGAGGTTTTTTAAGTTGTCACAGGTTTCCAGGTTTATGTAATTGTGCTAAACGCTAGCCTCGACCTTTCAGTGGGACACGTTCCTGACAGTTTGAGGGAAACCTCGTCTTAACAATAATACACAAAACATACCTTAATGCGGCGATTGACGTTATTACATCTATGCTGATGTTTAAGACTTTAATTCAACAACTCACCATGTCGGAGGTAGGTCCGCTAACTAACTAGCTGCCACCTCACAATTCCCGTAGCGTCGCACACAGATGACGTGAACGGAACAAGAGACGAACTGAAACCGCGGCGCTTTGCCATCAATAATAATAACTATCAATAATGACATTTTCATTAAACTAAATCAGCCTGCTTTTCTGTTTTAATCAGGTCCCTACACAGGCTCCAAAGGATCCTGTGAGGGCGGGACATTTCCTGGCGACAGTAGTCCTTGCAGTGCTTCTGCCGTTAAGGAAACTTGTCGGCTGCAGATATAATGTCTAGCTTCTAGGACACTTGTACCGTTAATAACTGTGGCTATAAATGCTACAAAATCCACCTTATTCACAATAAGTGTATCCAGATCACATGATTAACATATAACATTTGCAACTGGTTGTGGTTCATCCACCGCCATATCTTCTTCGGAACTGTGGCCTCTTGTCCCTTCAACACTTCACCACCTCCACATGGGGGATTTGCTGTACAGCCCTGATCCTTGTCAATGGCCCAGTCCCAAAACCTAGACCTCACTTTAGTCTAGTCTACCCGAACCCTACAATAGTCTGATTAATCAGGCTGTAATACACAATTCATTGGTATATACAGCCTGAAACGAATGCCTTCAAAATCGTGTATATGTTCCTTACAAGCCAGAATGTTGGATACAATTATATTTAAACTTACTTTACCGGTTCTCTGTGCGCTTTGTCCTTCGGCTGCTCGAAATTTGAGGCAAAATATCCATAGGAAAGTATTGTTTACATGACTTTTTAGAGAGCCGGTCGGTATTTGTTTTGGTTCGGCACCTAGGTAAAGTTAGTTTTATATATTCTCACCTCAAGAGCTATTGAATCAAGCATGCCAAGACAATGAGTGTATATCTGAATCAGGGTAGGATGTAGAACAATCCATAGCTATGTTAGCCAAGATAATATCTGAAGCCAAGATGGTGCATTTACATTCTCCTTCTCTCCTTTAATGGTGTTGTTTTAGTGACAGAATCTATTAATTACCAAGAGAAGAGGGATTGAGGAAACTCGGAGAACAGAGGTTGTTTCAGGACCAGTGTGAGCAGGAAAGAGGAGGGACAGAAAAACACACATTTTAACAGAGGAGTGTGGCGTTTTCAGTCTGTGGCAGTGGCACTAAGTGGTGGACAAACTCATGAATTGTGACTTTGTTAGATGGGTAGGAGAAGCTAACGCCTGCTATTACAGAGTTGTACATAGCTGTGGATTGTTTGGTGGCTGAAATAGAAGCACCTGTGTTTAGTATTTTCAATTTCTCCTGTTCTTTTGAAGTTCCTGTGCTCTCTCTTTCTGTCATTGTGTCTGTCATTATTCAGAGGTTGTGCGTGCATGTGATTGTGAAGGTGTCTGTGTGTTTTATTACAGATTGTGTGTGTCTGTTTGTCAGTCTGTCTGTCATTACTGGCCGGCTGGTGTGTGTCTGTCAGTCTGTCTGTCATTACTGGCCGGCTAGTGTGTAGATGCTATGTTACTAGGGGTTAATGAATGACTTTACAACAGGGTGGGTTAAGCTCCATGGTCCACATTTACAATGCTGCACATCTAAACTTACATCACGGTCACTGAGCTCTACTGTGTGCAACTTCTTGGTGTAACAGAGTATAGGCCTAGTGAGAGTCTGAGGGGAACCGTTAATTACTCTCCTCTCAACTCTCCTCTCAGCTCCGTAGTTAGGAAGGAAACATAAGGGCCTGTTACAGTTTCTGAAGCTGTGATGACAAATCCAGTGGGGCTGCCAGTCACTGCCTGATGGTTTACAGATCCAAACCCCCTCGATACCACTCTCTAATTACCCCCCTTGATACCCCCCCCCACACCCCCTTAAGCCCCCCAAACCCTATCCAGGTCCCTAGCAGACCCATCCTGTGGGTTCGGTACAGTCTTTGATAGTGCAGCTGCTAAGTTTTTTTTGAGTAAATACAGCAATGCTATATAAAAAGTGTTTATGAAAAACAACTGCACTGTGGAAGTACTAGGCTAGAAGGTATTTGTGTGTGAGAAGTAGTGTATTTGATGGTGGTTTGCTGGCTTGTCCAAGGTGAGGCAGAGCGTTTTACTGTTTGGCTGTTGTCTAACGCAGCCTGTGCTACCTCCCTGCCAGGAAAATTATGAAATAATGTCTGTGGATTTTTTTCTCAATACTTTGTTACTTAAACAGAATTACAGACAGTTGTTTTTCTGCAGGTGTGTGTGTGTTAGATGCGTGTGATGGTGTGTGAGGTCTGTATTTTCTCAGAGTCAGATACTTCCTGTGAGTGGAGGGGGCGGGACTTAGGTTCTGTTTTTTTGTTACCGCTGACTGGCGGACATAACACATGGAGAGGAGCAGGTAAACAAACACACACACACACCTATCTAAATAATCACCTGAATCTCCCTCCCTTCCTTCCTTACAACCTACCTCCCACCCTCTGTTCATGTCTGTAGTATCAGAGGATGCAGAGAGGGAGGAGGCAGAGGAGTTGGAAGTGCAGACAGAATGTTACATCCAAGACCTCCAGCAGGCCCTGAGTGGGACTGGAACCTCCTCTACTGACTACAGCTTCACCTTGACCTCTAACCCCGGCCTATTCCGTGAGTGGTGTGGCAAGTCATAACATAGGCTGTGTTTTCTGCCCCAACAAGTTAAGGGATTTAATGACTTTCCCGAACTGTAACCCTTCCCGAAACTTAACCCTTGGACATGATGCTTAAAAATGCTAATATCGGAACCATGACGTGAAAATATTAGCATTTGGAAACAGTGCCAGGGAAAATAAAACCAAAGTATGGATTGCTGTCAAACCTTGTCCAAAGACTGTTTATAAGGTAAGGAAACCACTGTAATTTTGTAATTTGGGCAAAATATCTCCTTAAATGTTTATGTTAGCAAGATAGCCATTTGTCATGTGATATCGAATCTGTGTACAGTGTCAAATACATTTTCAGGTTAATGTGATTTCATCATGAGAATCAACACTTATGATGTTTTTATATGATGTTATCTTTAAGAGAAGTTAATGGACGTGAGACCAAACTGTGTAGCCGAAAACCTTATGTCGTATCTTATATCATATCTCATGTCCTCATTGTTTTCTCAGGACCCTCTAACAAGCACTTATTGAGCTCTAACTAGCACCCAGGAAGGCATTGATACCAGGAAGGCATTGAGCCCAGGAAGGCATTGAACCCAGGAAGGCATTGAGCCCAGGAAGGCATTGAACCCAGGAAGGCATTGAGCCCAGGAAGGCATTGAGCCCAGGAAGGCATTGAGCCCAGGAAGGCATTGAGCCCAGGAAGGCACTGAGCCCAGGAAGGCATTGAGCCCAGGAAGGCATTGAGCCCAGGAAGGCATTGAACCCAGGAAGGCATTGAGCCCAGGAAGGCATTGAGCCCAGGAAGGCATTGAACCCAGGAAGGCATTGAGCCCAGGAAGGCATTGAACCCAGGAAGGCATTTTAATGTGGTGAAGTACCACTAGGCTCTAGGAGGTTGCCATTCATTAAGAGTGTCATATACCTGTAGGCCAGTGGTGTGATGCAATACCGGTATGTTATTATCGCAACCTTGGGAAATTCGGCTTGCAGCTTCACATTATATTAAAACACACAAGTCAGTCAGGCAATCATACCAACAGCAGGGTTGTATTGGTACTACAGTTGATGGATCATTCAGGAGTGTTTGTTGTTGTTTCCGAGTGCTAACATAAGGCTCTGTGATGTCATCCTAAGATATTCATGTCTTCCTCCCACTCTGTGCTTTGACAGGAAAATTATCCTCATCACGTTGTAAAGTAGAATACAGTACTATCACTATGGAGGTAAACACACACACACAGCCAACTAACAGCTTAGTGACGGTCAGTGTGCTCAGAGGTCGACCACACGCACACACACACACATCTGCTTCGTGCTGTGTTGCCATAGTAATAATGTCATGATAGAATGGAAATCCTAGTGCATGTGTTTCAGTAGAAAATGGAAATGAATAGAATTGACTGTTTCAGAAAGGAGAGTTTTGGACAAGGCCGTTCACAGAACACACTGTGGTGTATCATCCCTGAGGAAAAAGCGCCTAACATTTTTCTGTTGCTCAACAGTTAATAATAAATATGAATTAATTCATCATAGAGATATGACTCATTATTATTAAAGGGTCCATGTCTAATGTCTGGTCATTCAGCCCTTGCAACAGCACAGTGTGTGTATGTGTGTATGTGTGTGTGTGTATGTGTTTGTGCCTATTGTGTAACTTTTGCAGAGAGTGAGGGTTTAAAGACACCAGTTGTAAGGAAATGAAGAACCTTACAAAACCCATGTAGAACCATATACTGTAGAACCATGCAGAACCCAATAGAACCCTGTAGAACTGTCCTGGACTGGGAGAGTTAGGAACATCTGGGTGGTTATTGGGTAGGCCTTGATATAAAGATTGGAATGTGATCTTCATGTTTTTACTGCACATGACTGTCCCAGAGCATCAGCCCCAGGACGGCTCCCACATAGCTGTGAGTGGATTATCACTATTACCGTACCAGCAGTGATCAGTTTATCATCACAACAGCAACATGCGTTTGACTATAAACTCCCTGTAGCACTCACTTCCGTCATCATGAAGTGCTTTGAGAGACTAGTCAAGGATCATATCACCTCCACCTTACCTGACACCTTAGACCCACTCCAATTTGCATACAGCCCCAATAGGTCCACAGACGACGCAATTGCAATCACACTGCCCTAACCCATCTGGACAAGAGGAATACCTATGTTAGAATGCTGTTCATCAATTACAGCTCAGCATTCAACACCATAGTACCCTCCAAACTCGTCATTAAGCTGGAGGCCCTGGGTCTCGACCCCGCCCTGTGCAACTGGGTCCTGGACTTTCTGACGGGCCGCTCCCAGGAGGTGAGGGTAGAAAACAACATCTCCGCCCCGCTGATCCTCAACACTGGGGCCCCACAAGGGTGCGTTCTCAGCCCTCTCCTGTACTCCCTGTTCACCCATGACTGCGTGGCCCTGCACGCCTCCAACTCAATCATCAAGTTTGCAGACGACACTACAGTGGTAGGCTTGATTACCAACAACGACGAGACGGCTTACAGGGAGGAGGTGAGGGCCCTCGGAGTGTGGTGTCAGGAAAATAACCTCACACTTCAACGTCAATCAAAACAAAGAGTATGATTTGGGACTTCAGGAAACAGCAGAGGAGCACCCCCCTATCCACATCGACGGGACAGTAGTGGATGAAGGTGGAAAGTTTTAAGCTCCTCGGCGTAACATCACGGACAACTAATGGTCCACCCACACAGACAGCGTGGTGAAAAAGGCACAACAGGCTGAGGCTGAAGAAATTTGGCTTGTCACCAAAAACACTCACAAACTTTTACAGATGCCAATCGAGAGCATCTGTCGGGCTGTATCAGCGCTGGACGGCAACTGCACTGCCCACGTAGAGCTTCCAGGAGGGATGTGCTTGCTCGTTCTGGTGTTGGTCTCAACTCTCTAACTCTCCCCTCTCTCTCTCTCTTCTTCTCTCTACCTCTCGGGGTCTACTACTACCTTCATACATCTCCTGCCCCTCTCTCCCAGTGCTCACTACCTCTCTCTCTCTCATCCCATCTACTCTCCATTGCTCTCTCAGGTGCGATAACGTCGCCTCCTTCTCTACAATACTTATTCCCATTTCCAAGACCCCTAACAACATCGCTTTCGTGCCCCTGTCCCTCTGTTCACTCCTACCTTTCTCTACTTTCAGAGGCTCGTGACAGGGTCTGTCTCTCTAGTTAACTGCGTACACTCTACATACATTACATCGGATCCCGTCTCTCCTCCTTCTTTCTCCCTCTCAAGGTTGCTCTTTCTGCTCTCCTGCTTCTTTACATACCATCTCACTTTTCATCTCTCTCGAGTGCTCTTTCGTCTGCTCCGTCATACACTGTATCGGCGATACCTCAATTCTCTCCTCTTCTCTCTTCTTTCTCATACTTACTCTATAGCGAATGTTTGTGCTCTGTTATACTCAAACGTACTCACCTTTCGTCATCCCTCTCTCTTTCATACCTCTATTCTCCATACGTTCTCTACCTCTCATCGCTTTACCATTCTCTCTCTACCCTCTACCATTCTCTCTACTGTTCCTTTCCTAATCTCGCTTTCGTGCTACTTCTTTTCATCTCTTCGTACCTTCTCTGTTCTCTCTCTCTCTCTCATACCCATCCTTACTTGCATTGCTTCCTCTCTCATGCGCCGTTCTCTTCGCGTCCCTACTCTCTCTCTCTCTCTGCTATCTACTCTTATCTTTACTTACTGGCCTATTCCTCTTCATCATTCTTCTCTCTTACTATACTTTGCTCGTCTCTGGTGCTCTCTTCTTCTAGGCGTCTCTTGCTCTCCGTGTCTACTCTCGTTCTCTCTGATGGCGTGCTCTCTCTTCGTCTTACCTCTGCGCCTGTCTTATCCTCCTCTCTCTCTGTGCTCTCTCTCGGTCATCCTTTTCATCGGTCTCATCACTCTGTGCCCTATGTTCGCTCTCTCTCTCCTCTCTATAGCTCCAACAGTAACATGTGGTATAAACACCTCTATGACCTCAGATCACTCAGTGATGTGACTGGTACTACTATGACTAGCGAGGATTTCTAGAACTTGATTATATGATTGACCCCAGATCGATCGAATGGCGGGTCTCTGATAAAGCAGTGTCCAATAAGCGCGCGCTGATAGCCTCGTGCCTCAAATATCTTAGATAACTAGTATAACGTAACGGGGTACATTTGATGGTGAGGCAAATCTTATGGAACCGCGCGCCAGTCACGAAATCTCAGGGCAGATTAATATATGATCAGCGTTGCAGATTAGTAGGGTAAGAAGGTGGGAAATATAATGAGGGTATCTTTCTCCTCTGCATGCTCGCACCCCTGTACTAAGACTGGGTCGCTGTCGTTACTGACTATGCATCCTGCAGTATGGACTCAGTGGCCTGTCCCTATGAGAAGTGATCTCTGTATTCTCCTGTGCTATCTCCTTCTGGTCACTCGCTGATGTGTAGTCTCCTCTCTGTATCTGTACCTCAGGATCCGTAGTGAGAGGGTGAGCTAGCGGATGTATGGTACTCCCTCTGATCTCCTCTGCGTCACTGTCCCCTTGACTCATGAAGACGTGACTTGGTGCTCCTTCGTTCTATCTATGGACACGTATAGCCATGTCCCCTGGATCGAAGTGTGTGTATATGGTTCGTGCATGTCTTCTCGCCTGTATCTGCGGATCTGCCTCATGATCCTCTGTGTTACTATGATTCTACGAGAGTCGAGGAACTCATATCGGCTCACTTATAGTGACCCCTGTGAATCTGTGCGTGACGTGGTGTTCTCCTGATGCCTCTCTCCTCTTTATGGATCTCGCATCAGATATGGAGTGTGGTCATATCTCTCTAGCTGGTCTTACTGATAGGACCTTCTTCGCACCTGCTCTGGAGTAGTCTGAGTCTTCTTTTACATTGATGTATCTGAGCTACGCTCACACTGTCTTCCATCGTAGAGTGATGGGTCTTTCTTCCCTGTTGCTCATCTGGGCACCTGTCGCACGTTCTCTATTGTATCTCTATATGATGAGAGTGTACTATCAGCTGCGTCTCGTGCGCGAGTCTGGATTCCTGAAATGTGTGGCACTTGTCATCTTGTTTATAATGTGAACATCACCTGTGAGATGCCCATAATGATATATATTTGTCTATTGATCGGTACTCCTGTACCTCGGTGCGTCTTGATGCATGGTAGTCTCTTACATGACCTTAGTAGTAGTAGGCTCACTAGGTTCGATTAGATGCTTGTCTTTTCTCCTGTCTTCTCCTCCTGTCTCCTCTGATGTGTTTTTCTCCTGTCTTCTCCTCCTGTCCCTCTGATGTGTTTTTCTCCGTGTCCTTCTCCTGTCTCCTCTGATGTATCTTTTCCTGTCTCTCTCCTCATGTCTTCCTCTGATGTGTCTTTCTCCTGTCTTCTCCTCCTGTCCTCTGATGTGTCTTTTCTCCTGTCTTCTCCTCCTGTCCCCTGATGTGTTCTTTTCTCCTGTTTCTCCTCCTTGTCCCTCTGATGTGTATTTTTCCTGTCTTTTCTCCTTCTCCTCCTCCTGTCCCTCTGATGTGTTTTTTCTCCTGTCTCTCCTTCTGTCCCTCTGATGTGTCTTTTCTCCTGTTCTCCCTCCCTGTCCTCTGATGTGTCTCTTCTTCTGTCCTGTCTTCTCCTCCTGTCCCTCTGATGTGTTTTTCTCCTGTCTTCTCCTCCTGTCCTCTGATGTGTCTTTTCTCCTGTCTTCTCATCCTGTCCCTCTGATGTGTTCTTTCTTCTCCTGTCCTTCTCCTCCTGTCTCTCGTATTGTCTTTTCTCCTGTCTTCTCCTCTCTGTCCTCTGATGTGTCTTTTCTCCTGTCTTCTCCTCTCTGTCCCTTCTTGATGTGTCTTTTCTCTCCTGTCTTCTCTCCTGTCCCTCTGATGTATCTTTCTCCTGTCTTCTCCTCCTGTCTTCCTCTGATGTGTCTTTTTCTCTGTCTTTTTCCTGTCCCTCTGATGTGTCTTTTCTCCTGTCTTCTCCTCCTGTCCTCTGATGTGTCTTTTCTCCTGTCTTCTCCTCCTGTCCCTCTGATGTGTTCTTTCTCCTGTCTTCTCTCCTGTCCCTCTGATGTATCTTTTCTCCTGTCTTTCTCATTCCTGTCCCCTCTGATGTCTTTTCTCCTGTCTTCTCCTCCTGTTCCTCTGATGTTTTTTTCTCCTGTTCTTCTCTCCTGTCTTCCTCTGATGTGTCTTTTCTCCTGTCTTCTCATCCTGTCTCCCTTGTCTGATGTTATTTTCTCTTTCTCCTGTCTTCCTCTGATGTGTCTTTCTTCCTGTCCTCTCTCCTTCCTGTCTCTCTGATGTGTCTTTCTCCTGTTTTCTCATCCTGTCTCCCTGATGTATCTTTTCTCTGTCTTCCTCTCTCGGCTTCTCATGTGTCTTTTCTCCTGTCTTCTTCCTCCTGTTCCTCTGATGTGTCTTTTCTCCTGTCTTCTCCTCTGCTTCCTGATGTGTCTTTTCTCCTGTGTTCTCCTCCTGTCCCTCTGTGTATGTTGTTTTTTTTCCTGTCCTTTCTCCTTCTCCTCCTCCTGTCCTCTGTGTGTATTTTCTCCTGTCTTCTCCTCCTGTCCTCTGATGTGTCTTTTCTCCTGTCCTCCTCCTGCCTCTGATGTGTCTTTTTCTCCTTCTTCTCCTCTGTCCTCTATGTGTATTTTCTCCTGTCTTCTCCTCCTGTCCCTCTGATGTGTCTTTTCTCCTGTCTTCTCATCCTGTCCCTCTGATGTATTTTTTCTCCTGTCTTCCTCTCGATGGTGTCTTTTCTCCTGTCTTTCCTCCTGTCTTCCTCTGATGTGTCTTTTCTCCTGTCTTCTCCTCCTGTCCTCTGTGATGTCTTTTCTCCTGTCTTTCCTCCTGTCCCTGATGTTATCTTTCTTCCTGTCTTCTCCTATGTCTCCTCTGATGTGTCTTTTCTCCTGTCTTCTCCCCTGTCTTCCTCTGATGTGTCTTTTCTCCTGTCCTCTCCTCCTGTCTTCCTCTGATGTGTTTTTCTCCTGTCTCTCTCCTCCTGTCTCCTCTAGTGTATCTTTTCTCCTGTCTTTCTCCTCCTGTCTTCCTCCGATGTGTATTTTCTCCCTTCTTCTTCTCCTGTTCCTCTGATGTATCTTTTCTCCTGTCTTCTCCTCATGTTTCCTCTCTGATGTGTCTTTTCTCCTGTCTTCTCATCGTCTCTCTGATGTCTGTTTCTCCTTCTTCTCCCCCTTGTCTTCCTCTGATGTGTCTTTTCTCCTGTCCTCTCCTCTGTCTTCCTCTGTGATGTGTCTTTTCTCTGTCTTCTCCTCCTGTTCCTCTGATGTGTATCTTTCTCCTGTCTTCTCTGTGTCTTCCTCTGATGTGTCTTTTCTCCTGTTCTTCTCCTCCTGTCCCTCTGATGTGTCTTTTTCTCTGTCTTCTCCTCCTGCTGTCTCCCTGCTCTATGTGTCTTTTCTCCTGTCTTCTCCTCCTGTCTTCCTCTGATGTGTCTTTTCTCCTGTTTCTCCTCCTGTTCTCTCTGATGTGTCTTTTCTCTCTTCTTCTCTCCTGTCCCTCTGAT
Source organism: Salvelinus sp. IW2-2015 (assembly GCF_002910315.2). Classification (NCBI taxonomy): domain Eukaryota; kingdom Metazoa; phylum Chordata; class Actinopteri; order Salmoniformes; family Salmonidae; genus Salvelinus; species Salvelinus sp. IW2-2015. The sequence continues at coordinate 28,558,470 of NC_036842.1, forward strand.
GTATCCTTTCTCCTGTCTGCTTCTCCTGTCTTCCTCTGATGTGTCTTTTCTCCTGTCTTCTCCTCCTGTCTTCCTCTGATGTGTCTTTTCTCCTGTCCTCTCCTCCTGTCTTCCTCTGATGTGTCTTTTCTCCTGTCTTCTCCTCCTGTCTTCCTCTGATGTGTCTTTTCTCCTGTCTTCTCCTCCTGTCCCTCTGATGTTATTTTCTCCTGTCTCCTCTTCCGTCATCCTCTGATGTGTCTTTTTTCCTGTCTTCTCTCCGTCTTCCTCTGATGTGTCTTTTCTCCTGTCCTCTCCTCCTGTCCCTCTGATGTGTCTTTTCTCCTGTCATTCTTTGTGTTTCAGAAGAGCTTTGTGTGTGTGAAGATGTGTGGCTCTCTTTTATGTGTGGTGTGTGTGTGTGTGTGTGGTGTGGTGTGTGTGTGTGTTGTGTGGTGGTGTGTGTGTGTGTGTGTGTGTGTGTGTGTGTGTGTGTGTGGTTGTGATGATGTTGAGTGTGGTGAGTGCCTATCTGTGTGCTGTGTTGTGATGTGTGGTTGTGTGGTAGTGTCGCCTTGTGATGTTGTGTGTTGTGTGCTGCAAGCTCTCGAGCTACCAGAGGACTGAGTCTCTATATGGAATAGTGCTGCGTGCGTGCGTGTGTGTGTGTGGTAGTGTCACAGGTCTAAACTACCCCTGAACCGATTGATCATTCTCTCTGAGACCTGCTTTGAAAACCACCTCCAGATCCAGCATGTGGATCCATTTACACCAGGACTGTGTGTATGTGTGTGACATGGCTATGTGTGTGTAAATGTGTGTACAGTGTGTGTGTGGCATGGCTATGTGTGTGTAAATGTGTGTATGTGTGTGGCATGGCTATGTGTGTGTAAATGTGTGTACAGTGTTTGTGTGGCATGGCTATGTGTGTGTAAATGTGTGTATGTGTGTGGCAGGGCTATGTGTGTGTAAATGTGTATACAGTGTGTGTGTGTGGCAGGGCTATGTGTGTGTAAATGTATGTATGTGTGTGGCAGGGCTATGTGTGTGTAAATGTATGTATGTGTGTGGCAGGGCTATGTGTGTGTAAATGTATGTATGTTTATGGCAGTGGAGGTTAATGGATTTCATCCCCAGTAGATGAACCAGTGTAAAGAGAGTACCTGTATGATCAACCCTGAACACAAACCTGTGTTCACAACAACAACATTGGACTTGACCTCCTCTCCCTCTCTCCACTTTCTATCATCCTGTTATCTGGTTACCAGTCACCTCACCACCTCTACACTACCACTGTGAATTCCTCACAGAAACAGCAGTGGTTACAGCAGTGGTTGTGACTCATATAGGAGTAATCCAGTTTAATGTAGGACACCACAGTGATGTAGTAGCGACAGGCTATCTAAATTGCTTCTAATTCTCTCCAGTAGTTAATAATTGAATCTGAGTCACAGAGAGCGAGAGAGAGGGAAATCGAGAGAGAGTCTGAAACAGTAGCGTTTCTATGACAACTTATGGAAGCTCTGCCCAAGTCAACATTCTGTAGCCAACTTGGTGCGATCCATCATGATACCGGCCAATAGTGTTCTGGGCCAAATCATTGTTGACCAATCGTTTTACTGCCCATGTCTTTACCGGCCAATTAAGTAACTGTCCAACTCGTTAGTGTCCAGCTAGCTTTACTTAGGCCTGTTAAAGTCCTAACTAGGGCCCTGAGGTTTCCCTTGTCAGGTCTCTAGTATTCAATGTAATGTTGTAATATAGGTAATATTCAGTCTAGTATTATTAGGTTGATGTTTAGTCTGCTGATGTTTACCTAATGTTACTCAGAGGAGATGAAGTCATGACTGGCACATATTACCCTGCTGTAAATATACCAGAGGAAGAGGGAGGGGGGAGAGGGAGGGAGGGAGTGTGTGGGTGTGTGCACTAGTATATGTGTGTTACAGGTGCACAGATGAACTCTTTCCCTTCCCCAATCTTGCCCCTGTCTCCCCCAACCCTCTCCCTCCTGGGTTCTGTGTTGTTTTGTGAGATTCAAGAGCCAGTGGAGGATGTCAGAGCGTTACTGACTCACGGTCTAGAACGTGGAACCCCACTGCAGAACTTCAACCACTCGCTAAAGGAGGAAAATCCAAGTTATAGACTTTCTCTGCTACCACACGGAAAGCGGTACCGGAGCGCCAAGTCTGGGACCAAAGGCTCCTCAACAGCTTCTACCCCCAAGCCATAAGACTGCTGAATAATTAATAAAATCGCCACCGGACAATTTACATTGACCCCTGTATATAGCCTCGTTATTGTTATTCTTATTGTGTTACTTTTTATTATTACTTTTTATTTTAGTCTACTTGGTAAATATTTTCTTAACTCTTCTTGAACTGCACTGTTGGTTAAGGGCTTGTAAATAAGCATTTCACATCAAAGTCTACACTTGTTGTATTCGACGCATGTAACAAATAAAGTTTGATTTGATTTAAACCACAGACTCAGACATGAGCTACAACACATCAATGCAGAGTAAGAACACATACACACACACACAGCTCACTTCCCTTCTTTCTAGGAGTCATTACCCTATCCCCATAACTCTACAGGGTGGGGCCGCCACTGCACGTCACATTGTCTAGGGGATGATGTCACGTGCATGTGCATGTGTGTGCGCGTGGCTGCTGAGACTGGAAAAGAGCGCTGAAAGGGGGCCTCAATGACGCACAGACTACAGAGCTCAACACAGAGACAAAGATCAAACACACATACACACACAAAGGATGAGGGAATCCCTCCAAAGTGATTGTTGAAGGCAGCTCCCATCACGTAGAGTGAGCCCATGTGTTTCTGATCATCTCACTGCTGTAGTTTCTCTGATTCTCAAATAGAAAATAGAGGGATTGGGTTTCGGATGGGGGGAAAAAACCTTGTCTAGGTTCCTTGGCAACCAACACCAGACGCAACAGACCCAAACCCTGCCTGTATTCAGAGGGAAGGGGTGGCTGGTGGCTAGTGGCTGTGTCAGGGCTGGGGTATTCGATTATGTCCCCTTAGGTTATCACAAGGTTATCTAATGATATAAATATCCCAGTCACATTGTTGCTGCGTTGCTGCATTTTCTTCCATCCCCTCAAAACTAACTCTAACCAACTCTAACCCTGCTCTCCTGTTCTGTCTCTGATAAGTTGGGGCGGGGGTTGCAGTGGTACATCAGTGGTAAGGAGACTAGAGTCAGAGCTGTACTCTCACTTTTTCCTGGTGATGAATGACAAGAAAGCCAAGATACACAGTCTACAGGAGAACATCACACACCTGCAGGAGACCAGGTACATAGTGCACACACATCCCCCATCTATGACCTAACCTAACGTTATCCCACAGGGGTTTGTCTGAACATGAGGAACCGCTCATATAATGGCCACACCCCTCTGAATATATGTCTCCTGTCATATATTCATAATCTATAGTATGTGGTAACACGTTGTGATATCATGACGTTATCCAAAACCATACTGTTCAATATAAATTGATTTCAAGACCTCCCTACCCTGGGCAGTCACAGCCTGCCTCAACAGCACCTACCCAGGGTATACAAACACACACACAGAGTCAACAGCACTTACCCAGGGCAGGGTATATACACACACACACACACATAAAAGCACCCACATTTATTATCACCATAGTAGTTGTAAACAGGAAAGGAAGTTCTTTGTTATACAGAGCAGCCTGGTCTTATCTTCATGTAATAGAGGGTAAACATTTAGAGATCTTTAGGAGATGGAGTGTGTGTGAATGAGTCTCCCCCAATATTTACATTTGTAATTTAGCTGATGTTCTTATCCAGACTGATTTACAGTAGTGAGAGCATACATTTTCATACTGGTCCCCTGTGGGAATTGAACCCACAACCCTGGTGTTGCCACCACCATGCTCTACCAACTAAGCCACACAGAATTATACAAGTTATAGAAATATAAACACATATAAAGAAGAAACACACTTTCAAGTGTCCTTGAAGTTATTAAAAGTTAACTCGTCACTGGCAGTGTGTTTACGTAGTGGTCTCGTAGTGATGACATAAGAGCGTGTGGGACCTGCCTCCTGGAGAGAGTGTTTGCAGTCGATTTACACTGTTAGTCAGGGAGGTTACTGTGGGTTATATTAAAGCTTTGTGCTTGGGGGGCGAGGTAAGTGTGCATGCGTGTGAGTGAGAGAGAGCAGGGGAAACTGGTCTAGTGGGTATAGTACACTAGGCTGGTATAGTAAACTAGGCTGGTATAGTGGCTATAGTACACTAGGCTGGTATAGTGGGTATAGTACACTAGGCTGGTATAGTGGGTATAGTAAACTAGGCTGGTATACGTGGCTATAGTGGGGCTATAGCTAGGCTGGTAAAGTGGGTATAGTACACTGCTGGTATAGTGGATATTGTACACTAGGCTGGTATAGTGGGTATAGTACACTAGGCTGGTATAGTAAACATAGGCTGGTATAGTGGCTATAGTCACTAGGCTGGTATAGTGGGTAGTATAAACACTAGGCTGGTATAGTAAACTAGGCTGGTATAGTGGCTATAGTGCACTAGGCTGGTATAGTGGGTATAGTAACTTGGCTGGTATAGTGGATATTGTACACTAGGCTGGTATGTGGGCATAGTACACTAGGCTGGTATAGTAAACTAGGCTGGTATAGAGTGGGTATAGTACACTAGGCTGGTATAGTGGGTATAGTACACTAGGCCGGTATAGTGGCTATAGTAACTAGGCTGGTATAGTGGGTATATACACTAGGCTGGTATAGTGGTATTGTACACTAGGTGGTATAGTGGTATAAGTACACTGGCTGGTATAGTGGATATTGTAAGACTAGGGCTGGTATAGTGGGTATAGTACACTAGGCTGGTATAGTGGTATAGTACACTAGGGCTGGTATAGTGGGTATAGTACACTGGCTGGTATAGTGGGTTATAGTACACTAGGCTGGTATAGTGGGTATAGTACACTAGGCTGGTATATGTGGTATAGTAGCCTAGGCTGGTATAGTGGGTATGTACAACTAGTGGTATATGGGGGTATAGTAACTAGGCGGTATATGGTGTCTATAGTACACTGTAGCTTGTATAGTGGGTATAGTAGCACTATAGCTGGTATAGTGGGTATAGTACACTAGGCCTGGTATAGGTTGGGTATAGTACACTAGGCTGGTATACTGGTGGTATAGTACACTAGGCTGGTATTGGGGTATTGTACACTAGGCTGGTATTAGTGGGTATTGTAGCCACGTAAGTCGGTATACGTGGTATTCTACACTAGGCTGGTATAGTGGGTATAGTACACTAGGCTGGTATAGCGGGTATTGTACACTAGGCTGGTTTAGTGGGTATAGTACACTAGGCTGGTATAGTATATTGTGGTTGAGATGGTAGATAAGGGCTGTAATAGGGGTGTATAGTCAGTTAAGTGGGCCGTTCTGACTGAGACAAGGTTTACTTACTTTTCTTATATGTGAGGCAGGTAATGGTAGGTATGATCCCTAGAAGTCTCTTGGTCTCTCCCAGCTGTGTGCTGTGATTGAAGTGGTGGAGTTATATCATGGGTATTTGGTTGGTAGGTAGGTAGGTAATGGATAGTGGTAGTATTTTTGTAGGCACTAACTCTGCCATGGTTCGTTGGACAAAGCCTATGGGAAAAATAAATTGTGTTTTTGTAGGGTTTTGGATAAACGCAGAAAAGAATGTCTGTGGTAAACACAGGTTAGGAGATCATATATGTTTTGTTCTATGAGATCATCTTCATCAGCTAACGTCACTTTTTGTGAATTTTGACAAATGTATGTAATTAAAACAAGCACATATAGGCACATAAAGGCTTCATTATTCATAAAGGTCATGTTTAACTGACTGATATTATCTCAGGGAACCAAACGTAAAAGATATCCTAAGCCTGTGTTAACCTCAGGCCTTATTTTTGGTGATTATTCCCAAACCCTATTCTTTCCCCATTAATGTTTCCCATAGGAATGGCTGAACGAACCAGAGGTAACTCATTTCTGGGTTTTAGCACTACAAGCTGGTGTGCTCTATTCAGTGACTATTCACAGGTTCTTGTGTTGCTTCGGTTGCTACGACAATGAGTCAGTTTGTTGGTGTGTTGCCAGGAAGGGCAGAGGGGATGGGGAAAAGTGGTTGTTTTCACTAAGAGTTTGAGAAATACAGTGTGTGTGTGTGTATGTGTGCACGGCTGTGTGTATAGCGATGTATTGTTAACTGTGTGTGACAGAGTTTATAATGACCTAGGTGTCACATAGACTGACCACATATACCCAATGTCTCACCCACTGCAGTTGTTAGCTTGTTATGGTATATATACCTGCCTGCCTGGCTACCAGCTGCCTGCCTGCTTGCCTGATGTGATGAATGAAGTAATTTACCTTAACACAGTGTTTTTACAGACTGCCAGCCTGAGTGACCTTGAGACTCACGTTGCTGTTACACACTGAATAGGATTCTACTAGTCTATGTGACATACAGTACTACAGTATATTAGTAATACTACTAAAACAGGAATATGACCTGTAATTGGTTTAATGGAATCATAAGCAAGCAACCATTTTGATGATGGTGATGTGTCATCTCTTCCTCTTCTCCTATCCTCCATTCATGTGTCTATTTCCCACTCTCCTCCTCCCTCCATTCCTCACTCCACTTGTCTCTTTGGGCACTTTTCCCTATTCTCCCATCAGTCAAACATGCTGACCTGTTTAAGTGTTCTCCCTGAGAGAGAGGAGGGGGGGGGGGGTTAGAGAGACGAGGAAAGGAGAAACACACAACTCCTTCCTTCTGGACAACCCAAAAGTTGGTGGCTGCAGACCCAAACTCTGGTTGTGTTCACAGTCTGTTTAAGAAGCTGAGACACATGTAACTATGTAGTGGAAGTTTTTAACATCTTATATAGTAGAGTCAAACATTCTGTTGTAGTCTATTGGTCTGAACCCAATCTTACAATTGGACTCCGTATTGACTCTATGTGACTCAGTAGCTCAAAGGTTAAGTTCATATATTTGACCTCTGTACTGACTCCTGCATGTTCTCTCCTCAGGGACATTGCGTAGCCGAAGCCCATTGGACGACAGTCTGAATGACATCACCGACATGGTGCCCTGCCGTAAACGCCACTTCCGCCACCTGCAACCTCCTGACACGGTTGCTAAGAGACCAACCTCAGAGCCAGCGTAGAAACAGACATACTGATACAACGCACACACACACAGCCTCACTCACTCATACTCTCCCTCTCACACACTCTCTCTCGCTCTCTCTCTCTCAATTCAATTCAAAGGGCTTTATTGGCATGACAAAGCAAGTGAAATAGATAATAAACAAAAGTGAAATAAACAGTAAAAAATAACAGTAAACACCTCTCTCTCTCTGCGGTAAGTCTCTCCATGTTTCCTTCTCAGACATGTGTACTGCCAGTCTGTAAATCATTAGGTAATCCTCAAATGGGTCTACTTAGTAAGGGTGTTACCCCTGTGATTAAAAAAACCCCCCCCCCCCCCCCCCACACACACACACACACGCACTCACAGACACAAATAGAGGAAAAGGTGGCTGAGAAACAGAGGGGTGACGTGATGATGAGTTTCCCAACATGGTCTCCTGAAAGCTTGTTACCAGTCTGCCAAACACACATCCACTGGGCTTTGGTCTTTCTCTGTATTCCTCTTCTCTCAAATAGATATGTTACTTTGTTGCCCCCCCACCCCCCCACACACACTTCTCTGCCTCTCACTGTCTGAAACTTTGCCAGAGACATGTAAAAGGCACTGGCTTTCCACTGTCTGTTTCTGTCTGTGTTTATGGATGGTACAGCTTTACACTCCTAGCTTCAGATGAGCTCTCAAACTAGACTGCAGTTGCCTCTTTAATAGCCACAACATAGGGACATACTGTACCTTTGAAAACCAAAATATTTGAGCCAAATGGCGTATAGGATTTACATGGTAGCTGTCAAACTGGTCCACTGGCCACCTCACATTGGTGACAACATCTCTCAGACAGAGTGTGTGTGTGCGCTTGTGCATACGTGCACACTGGAATGTGTGTGAGTCAGTGCGAGTGCGTGTATAAACATGTGACAGAGCCTCTCTCCCTGCTCTTGTCCAGGAGTCACACATGACAGGCAGTGAAAACATTTCATCACCAGGCCAGCAGTCTATGTTTACTGTGAGAGCTAAAGAGCTCAAACTTTTGGCTGACTGAATGAAGTTAAGTCACTTTTGGACCGACTCAGAGGGTCTTGGAAGAGACTGACTTTTAAAAGTACCTTAAATAATCCCTATAAATAAAAACACCCTATAACCTACAGACAGTAGCTTGGCATAGAAAACAAACATGTTGTATGATGCAACATTAGATGAATCCAACAATGCTACTGGTCTGTCGCGATTAACTCATCACTGTTGGTTTATAGAGAGGAGGAGACAGGAGATGAGAGGAGAGGACAGAAGGAGAGGACAGGAGAGGAGAGGAGGAGACAGGATGAGAGAAGAGGAGGAGAGGAGAAGACAGGACAGAAGAGGAGAGGAGACAAGACGAGAGGAGACAAAAAGAGGATCATGTTCATAACAAAACCCTTTGATATTTCCAACCACTTTAATAACTTTTTGTTGACAAGATTAGCAAACATAGATATGACATACAAACAACAAATGCTGAGCCTTCATATTCATGCATAATTGACCAAATAATGAAAGTCAAGCACTGTAGTTTTGAGTTTCACAAAGTGTTTGTGGAAGAGGTGATTTTTTTTGTTGCTATCTATAAATAAGGACAAACCACCTGGTACCGACAACCTGGATGGTAAATTGCTGAGGTTGGTAGCGGAATTCATTGTGACAAAAAATAAATAACTGAGACACTTCACATAGAGCTCCAGTCAGTTTAAGAATGGGTAACTAGCAATAGGCTGGTGATAAATCTCAAAAACTAAAAGCATATTTTTAAACCTCGTTTAGATCTAGTATTGAATAATGTGGCTGTTAAGCAAGTTGAGGAGACGAAACTGATGGGTGTAACCCTAGATAGCAAGCTGTCATGGTCAAAACATATAGACTCCATGGTTGCTAAAAGGGGAAGAGGTCTGTCCATGATAGGGCGCTGCTCTGCCTTCTTGACATCTCAGTCGACCAGACAGGTCATAGGTAAATTGCAGTTGGTCCAGAGCAAAGCATCACATATCGCACTTACAGTTGAAGTCGGAAGTTTACATACACCTCAGCCAAATACATTTAAACTCAGTTTTCACAATTCCTGACATTTAATCATAGTAAAAATTCCCTGTCAGGTCAGTTAGGATTACCACTTTATTTTAAGAATGTGAAATGTCCGAATAATAGTAGAGAGAATGATTTATTTCATCTTTTATTTCTTTCATCACATTCCCAGTGGGTCAGAAGTTTACATACACTCAATTAGTATTTGGTAGCATTGCCTTTAAATTGTTTAACTAGGGTCAAACATTTTGGGTAGCCTTCCACAAGCTTCCCACAATAAGTTGGGTGAATTTTGGCCCATTCCTCCTGACAGAGCTGGTGTAACTGAGTCAGGTTTGTAGGCCTCCTTGCTCACACACACTTTTTCAGTTCTACCCACAAATTGTCTATAGGATTGAGGTCAGGGCTTTGTGATGGCCACTCCAATACCTTGACTTTGTTGTCCTTAAGCCATTTTGCCACAACATTGGAAGTGTGCTTGAGGTCATTGTCCATTTGGAAGACCCATTTGCAACCAAGCTTTAACTTCCTGACTGATGTCTTGAGATGTTGCTTCAATATATGCACATAATTTTCATTCCTCAAGATGCCATATATTTTGTGAAGTGCACCAGGCCTTCCTGCAGCAAAGCACCCCCACAACATGATGCAACCGTGCTTCACGGTTGGGATGATGTTCTTTGGCTTGCAAGCCACCCCCTTTTTCCTCCAAACATAACGATGGTCATTATGACCAAACAGTTCTATTTTTGTTTCATCAGACCAGAGGACATTTCTCCAAAAAGTACGATCTTTGTCCCCATGTGCAGTTGCAAACCGTAGTCTGGCTTTTTTTATTGCGGTTTTGGAGCAGTGGCTTCTTACTTGCTGAGCAGCCTTTCAGGTTATGTCGATATAGGAATTGTTTTACTGTGGATATAGATACTTTTGTACCTGTTTTCCTCCTGCAAATCAATCCCAGAACAACAGCAAGGTCCTTTGCTGTTGTTCTGGGATTGATTTGCACTTTTCGCACCGAAGTACGTTCATCTCTAGGAGACAGAACGCATCTCCTTCCTGAGCGGTATGATGGCTGCGTGGTCCCATGGTGGTTATACTTGCGTACTGTCACAAGCCGGCTCATAGCCTGTGACAAAAATGAGGGGACACGAACAACAGGTATAAGGCCAATTAAAAGTGTTCTTTATTATAAACAAAACTATTAACTTAAAACTAAGAAAAAGGAATGAGGTGTGGAAGTACTATAATGTAAGGTGTATGTAAAGTGCATGGATGCGTGAATATGTGTGTGTGAATATGACTGAGTGAAAACTATGCAAAACTACAAAGGAACAAACAAAACATGAGCATACCTGGAGGAGCAGAGAGAGAGAGAGAGAAGTGATTAGTGAAGCAGTTTTATACCCTGAGCCCAGGTGGCTCCAATCACTAACGACCCTCCTCTGCCTGCAGGAGGAACCGCCCCCTGCACTGCAGAGGAGGAGCCGTGACAGTACTATTGTTGGTACAGATGAACGTGGTACCTTCAAGCGTTTGGAAATTGCTCCCAAGGATGAACCAGACTTGTGGAGGTCCACAATTTTTTTCTGGGGTCTTGGCTGATTTCTTTTGATTTTCCCATGATGTCAAGCAAAGAGGCACTGAGTTTGAAGGTAGGCCTTGAAATACATCCACAGGTACACCTCCAATTGACTCAAATTATGTCAATTAGCCTATCAGAAGCTTCTAAAGCCATGACATAATTTTCTGGAGTTTTACAAGCTGTTTAAAGGCAGAGTCAACTTAGTGTATGTAAACTTCTGACCCACTGGAATTGTGATACAGTGAATTATAAGTGAAATAATCTGTCTGTAAACAATTGTTGGAAAAAGTACTTGTGTCATGCACAAAGTATATGTCCTAACCGACTTGCCAAATCTATAGTTTGTTAACAAGAAATTTATGGAGTGGTTGGAAAACGAGTTTTAATGACTCCAACCTAAGCGTATATAATCTTCCGACTTCAGCTGTAGAGAAAGTGTCAGCAATGTGCAAGTCAGTCTCTCCTGGCTCAAAGTTGAAGAGAGATTGACTTCATCACTATTGGTCTTTGTGCGAGGAATTGATGTGTTGAAGGTACAAAACTGTCTGTTCAAGCAGTTGGCACACAGTTCGGACACTCATCGGTACAACACAAGACACAGTTCCCAGGTCCAGAAGAGAGGCTAGAAATCGCACAGTATTAAATAGAGCCATGACTTCATGGAACTCTCTGCCACCCCAGGTAACTCAAGCTAGCATTAAACCAGTTTAAAAAACAGATAAAAATCACCTTAATGCTCAAAGGGGACTGTGAAGAGACATAGCCATTTTATATACACTGCTCAAAAAAATAAAGGGAACACTTAAACAACACAATGTAACTCCAAGTCAACCACACTTCTGTGAAATCAAACTGTCCACTTAGGAAGCAACACTGATTGACAATAAAATTTCACATGCTGTTGTGCAAAAGGAATAGACAAAAGGTGGAAATTATAGGCAATTAGCAAGACACCCCCAAAAAAGGAGTGATTCTGCAGGTGGTGACCACAGACCACTTCTCAGTTCCTATGCTTCTGGCTGATGTTTTGGTCACTTTTGATGCTGGCGGTGCTCTCACACTCTAGTGGTAGCATGAGACGGAGTCTACAACCCACACAAGTGGCTCAGGTAGTGCAGTTCATCCAGGATGGCAATCAATGCGAGCTGTGGCAAAAAGGTTTGCTGTGTCTGTCAGCGTAGTGTCAGAGCATGGAGGCGCTACCGCAGGAGACAGGCCAGTACATCAGGAGACGTGGAGGAGGCCGTAGAGGGCAACACAACCAGCAGCAGGATCGCTACCGCTCCGCCTTTTGTGCAAGGAGGTGCACTGCCAGAGCCTGCAAAATGACCTCCTCCAGCAGGCCACAATGTGCATGTGTCACGCATAATGGTCTCACAAGGGGTCTGAGGATCTCATCTCGGTAACCTATAGGCAGTCAGGCTACCTCTGGCGAGCACATGGAGGGCTGTGCGGCCCCAAAAGAAATGCCACCCACCATGACTGACCCATCGCCAAACGGTTATGCTGGAGGATGTTGCAGGCAGCAGAACGCTCCACGGCGTCTCCAGACTCTGTCACGGTCTGTCACATGTGCTCATGTGCTCAGTGTGAACCTGCTTTCATCTGTGAAGAGCACAGGGCGCCACGTGGCGAATTTGCCAATCTTGGTGTTCTCGTGCAAATGCCAACGAGTCCTTGCACGGTGGTTGGCTGGTAGCACACCCCCACCTGTGATGTCGGGCCCTCATGACCACCTCATGAACTGAGTTGTTTCTGACCGTCTTGAAGCAGACCATGCATTTTGTGGCCTGCTGGATGTGTTCACATTTGCCAGGGCCGCTGGCCATAGTGCACCTTCCTTCAGGCGGAGTGCCGAGGGGAGAGGGGGGAAAGGGGGCGCCGGGGAAGGGCATATATGCGGGTCCTGGTCTTCTGGGAGTTGTTTGCCTCTACGCCCTCCACGTCCTCCTGCAGTTTGATGACTGGCTGTCTCCTGGTAGCGCCTCCCATGCTCTGTGGACATAACGCTGACAGAGCACAGCAATCTTTTTGCCGCACAGCTCGGCATGTGTCATGTGGCCTTCCTTGGATTGAACTGCACCTTACGCTGAGCCACTTGTCGATGTAAATGGGTCTTTAGCTCCCGTCTCATGCTACCTACTAGAGTGAGAGCACTTTCAGCATTCAAAAAGTGACCAAACATCATCAGCCAGTAGAAAGCATAGGAACTGAGAAGTGGGTCATGTGGTCACCATCCTGCAAGATCACTCCTTTTTTGGGGGTTTGTCTTGTTGTATCTAATTGCCTTATAATTTCCACCTTTTGTCTATCCATTGCACAACAGCATGTGAAATTATTGTCAATCAGTGTTGCTTCCTAAGTGGACAGTTTGATTTCACAGAAGTGTGATTGACTTGGAGTTACATTGTGTTGTTTAAGTGTTCCCTTTATTTTTTTGAGCAGTGTATATTGTATTGTAATTTCCACTGTACTGTATTAGACCTATGTACAGTATTAGACCTATATACAGTATTGTGTGTATGTACTGATATGTACACTGTGTGATTTTTAAAATGTATCTATTTCAGTCCTTGACTAATAATGTTCTGTACTATGTATTTGTTCATGTTTCATGTTGACCCAGGAAGAGTAGCTGATGCTTTTGCGGTGGCTAGTGGGGATCCTGATAAATACCAAGTGTCATTAAAGAGTCTAGCTCTTAAGGATCTCTTATTCCTCATTCTCTCACCACACACTTAACTGTGTGACATCGTTCCTGGTGTCATGGATCTGCTTGTGGCTGTCATGCAGTGACAGATGAAGAAGACATAATGACACTGCCTCCTAGTCCTGAGGAGGGGAGAAGGAGAGGAGAGGAGATTCAACAGAACAGAACAGTGTTTTCATTGGTCCATAGTCTCTCCATGTTGTAGCTGCTCGCTCGGCCGTTCCTGAACTCACCCCATCAGCTGCAGTCATATTTTCCACTCCTGCAGTATGGGGGAGGACAACTTGTAGAAAACACCTGGTCTACTGCAGTATGGTGGAGAACAACCTGTAGAAAACACCTGGTCTACTGCAGTATGGTGGAGAACAACCTGTAGAAAACACCTGCTCTCCTGCAGTATGGTGGAGAACAACCTGTAGAAAACACCTGCTCTCCTGCAGTTTGGGGGAGGACAACCTGTAGAAAACACCTGCTCTCCTGCAGTTTTGGGGGAGGACAACCTGTAGAAAACACCTGCTCTCCTGCAGTATGGGGGAGAACAACCTGTAGAAAACACCTGCTCTCCTGCAGTATGGTGGAGGACAACCTGTAGAAAACACTTGCTCTCCTGCAGTTTGGGGGAGGACAACCTGTAGAAAACACTTGCTCTCCTGCAGTATGGTGGAGGACAACCTGTAGAAAACACCTGCTCTCCTGCAGTATGGTGGAGGACAACCTGTAGAAAACACCTGCTCTCCTGCAGTATGGTGGAGGACAACCTGTAGAAAACACCTGCTCTCCATGCAGCTATGGTGGAACGCGTAGAAACACTGCCCCTGCGTGATGGAAAGAAAACACCTGCTCTCCCAGATATGGTGAGGACAACCGTAGAAAACACTCTTCTCCTGCATATGGTGGAGGACAACCTGTAGAAACACCTGCTCTCCTGCAGTTTGGGGGAGGACAACCTGTAGAAAAACACTCTCTCCTGCAGTATGGGGAGGACAACCGTAGAAAACACTCTCTCCTGCAGTTTGGGTGGAGGACAATGTAGAAAACACTGCTCTCCTGCAGTATGGTGGAGGACAACCTGTAGAAAACACCTCCTCCTGCAGTATGGTGAGACAACCTGTAGAAAAACACCTGCTCTCCGCCAGATGGTGGAGGACAACCTGTAGAAAACACCTGCTCCTGCATATGTATCTCCG
>NC_036842.1:28574318-28580373 GCF_002910315.2 Salvelinus sp. IW2-2015
GGAGGACAACCTGTAGAAAACACCTGCCCTCCTGCAGTATGGTGGAGAACAACCTGTAGAAAACACCTGCCCTCCTGCAGTATGGTGGAGGACAACCTGTAGAAAACACCTGCTCTCCTGCAGTATGTTGGAGGACAACCTGTAGAAAACACCTGCTCTCCTGTAGTATGGTGGAGGACAACCTGTAGAAAACACCTGGTCTCCTGCAGTATGGTGGAGGACAACCTGTAGAAAACACCTGGTCTCCTGCAGTATGGTGGAGGACAACCTGTAGAAAACACCTGGTCTCCTGCAGTTTGGGGGGAGGACAACCTGTAGAAAACACCTGGTCTCCTGCAGTATGGTGGAGGACAACCTGTAGAAAACACCTGTACTCTCTGCACCCCCAGGTAACTCAAGCTAGCATTAAACCAGTTTAAAAAACAGATAAAAATCACCTTAATGCTCAAAGGGGACTGTGAAGAGACATAGCCATTTTATATACACTGCTCAAAAAAATAAAGGGAAACACTTTAACAACACAATGTAACTCCAAAGTCAACCACACTTCTGTGAAATCAAACTGTCCACTTAGGAGCAACACTGATTGACAATAAATTTCACATGCTGTTGTGCAAATGGAATAGACAAAAGGTGGAAATTATAGGCAATTAGCAAGACACCCCCAAAAAAGGAGTGATTCTGCAGGTGTGACCACAGACCACTTTCTCAGTTCCTATGCTTCCTGGCTGATGTTTTGGTCACTTTTGAATGCTGGCGGTGCTCTCACTCTAGTGCGTAGCATGAGACGGAAGTCTACAACCCACACAAGTGGCTCCAGGTACGTGGCAGTTCATTTTCCAAGGATGGCAAATTCATGCGAGCTGTGGCAAAAAGGTTTGCTGTGTCTGTCAGCGTATGTGCCAGAGCATGGAGGCGCTACCAGGAGACAGGCCAGTAACAGTGGCAGGAGCACCAAGGAGAGCGAGGGCCGTAGGAGGGGAACACCACGCCAAGCAGGATCTCGCTCACGCTCAGTTTGTGCAAGGAGGTGCACTGCCAGAGGTGCAAAACTGCGCACACAAATGACCTCACAGCAGGCACAAATGTGCATGTGTCAGCATATGGTCTCACAAGGGGTCTGAGGATTCTCATCTCGGTACCTAATGGCAGTCTAGGCTACCTCTGGCGAGCACATGGAGGCTGTGCGGCCCCACAAAGAAATGCCACCCCACACCATGACGACCCATCGGCCAAACCGGTTATGCTGCGAGGATGTTGCAGGCAGCAGAACGTTCCACCGGCGTCTCCAGACTCTGGTGTCTGTCACATGTGCTCATGTGCTCAGTGTGAACCTGCTTTGCATTGTGAAGAGCACAGGGCGCCAGTGGCGAATTTGCCAATCTTTGGTGTTTCTCTGAACTATGAAATCAGTCTCTTTGACGGTGTTGGCTGTAAGCACAACCCCCACCTGTGGATGTCGGGCCCTCATACCACCCTCATGGAGTCTGTGTTCTGACCGTTTGGAGCAGACACCATGCACATTTTGTGGCCTGCTGGAGGTCAATTTGCAGGGCGCTGGCAGTGCCCCTCCTTGCCCCAAAGGCGGAGGTAGCGGTCTGCTGCTGGGTTGTTGCCCTCCTACGGCCTCCTCCACGTCTCCTGATGTACTGGCCTGTCTCCTGGTAGCGCCTCCATGCTCTGGACACTACGCTGACAGACACAGCAAATCTTTTTGCCACAGCTCGCATTGATGTGCCATCCTGGATGAACTGCACTACCTGAGCCACTTGTGTGGGTTGTAGACTCCGTCTCATGCTACCACTAGAGTGAGAGCACTGTCAGCATTCAAAAGTGCCCAAAACATCAGCCAGGAAGCATAGGAAACTGAGAAGTGGTCTGTGGTCACACCTGCAGAATCACTCCTTTTTTGGGGGTGTCTTGCTAATTGCCTATAATTTCCACCTTTTGTCTATTCCATTTGGCACAACAGCATGTGAAATTTATTGTCAATCAGTGTTGCTTCCTAAGTGGGACAGTTTGTTTGATTTCACAGAAGTGTGATTGACTTGATGAGCATGTGTGTTGTTTAAGTGTTCCCTTTATTTTTTTGAGCAGTGTATATTGTATTGTAATTTCCACTGTACTGTATTAGACCTATGTAAGTATTAGACCTATATACAGTATTGTGTGTATGTACTGATATGTACACTGTGTGATTTTTAAAATGTATCTATTTCATGCCTTGACTAAAATGTTCTGTACTATGTATTTGTTCATGTTTCATGTTGACAGGAAGAGTAGCTGATGCTTTTGCGGTGGCTAGTGGGGATCCTGATAAATACCAAGTGTCATTAAAGAGTCTAGCTCTTAAGGATCTCTTATTCCTCATTCTCTCACCACACACTTAACTGTGTGACATCGTTCCTGGTGTCATGGATCTGCTTGTGGCTGTCATGCAGTGACAGATGAAGAAGACATAATGACACTGCCTCCTAGTCCTGAGGAGGGGAGAGGGAGAGGAGAGGAAGATTGCAACAGAACAGAACAGTGTTTTCATTGGTCCATAGTCTCTCCATGTTGTAGCTGCTCGGTCTGGCCGTTCCTGAACTCACCCATCAGCTGCAGTCATATTTTCACTCCTGCAGTATGGGGAGGAACAACTTGTAAAACACCTGGTCTACTGCAGTATGGTGGAGAACAACCTGTAGAAAACACCTGGTCTACTGCAGTATGGTGGAGAACAACCTGTAGAAAACACCTGCTCTCCTGCAGTATGGTGGAGACAACCTGTAAGAAACACCTGCTCTCCTGCAGTTTGGGGGAGGACAACCTGTAGAAAACACCTGCTCTCTCTGCGTTTGGGGGAGGACAACCTGTAGAAAACACCTGCTCTCCTGCAGTATGGGGGAGAACAACCTGTAGAAAACACCTGCTTTCCTGCAGTATGGTGGAGGGACAACCTGTAGAAAAACCTTGCTCTCCTGCAGTTTGGGGAGGACAACCTGTAGAAAACACTTGCTCCTCCTGCAGTATGGTGGAGGACAACCTGTAGAAAACACTTGCCTCCTGCAGTTTGGGGAGGACAACCTGTAGAAAACACTGCTCTCCTGCAGTATGGTGGAGGACAACCTGTAGAAAACACCTGTCTCTCCTGCAGTATGGTGGAGGACAACCTGTAGAAAACACCTGCCTCTCTGCAGTATGGTGGAGGACAACCTGTAGAAACACCTGCTCTCCTGCAGTATGGTGGAGGACAACCTGTAGAAAACACCTGCTCTCCTGCAGTTTGGGGGAGGACAACTGTAGAAAACACTTGCTCTCCTGCAGTATGGGGGAGGACAACCTGTAGAAAACACTTGCTCTCCTGCAGTTTGGGGGAGGACAACCTGTAGAAACACTTGCTCTCCTGCAGTATGGTGGGGACAACCTGTAGAAAACACCGCTCCCGCGGCAGTATGGTGGAGGACAACCTGTAGAAAACACCTGCTCTCCTGCAGTATGGTGGAGGACAACTGTAGAAAACACCTGCCTCCTGCAGTATGGTGGAGAGAAACCTGTAGAAAACACCTGCTCTCTGCAGTTTGGGGAGGACCACCTGTAGAAAACACCTGCTCTCCTGCAGTATGGTGGAGAACAACCTGTAGAAAACACCTGCCTACTGCAGTATGGTGGAGAACAACCTGTAGAAAACACCTGTCCTCCTGCAGTGGGAAGAGAACAACCTGGTAGAAAACACCTGCCTCCTGCAGTATGGATGGGAACAACCTGTAGAAAACACCTGCCTCCTGAAGTATGGTGGAGGACAACCTGTAGAAACACCTGCCTCTCCTGCAGTTTGGGGGAGGACAACCTGTAGAAAACACCTGCTTCCTGCAGTATGGTGGAGGACAACCTGTAGAAAACACCTGCTCTCCTGCAGTTGGGGGAGGACAACCTGTAGAGAAACACCTGCTCTCCTGCAGTATGGGGGAGGACAACCTGTAGAAACACACCTGGTTCTCCTGCAGTATGGTGGAGGACAACCTGTAGAAAACACTGCTCTCCTGCAGTTTGGGGGAGGACAACCTGTAGAAAACACTTGCTGTCCTGCTCTGGCAGGGACTAGACATGCGTTCACTGAGACGAGAGGACCTGAACCCTGGTCTCCGTGCTAGGAGGCAACCGTAGCAAACACTGCTCTCTCTGCAGTATGGGGAGGAAACCTGTAGAAAACACCTGCTCTCCTGCAGTTTGGGGAGGACAACCTGTAGAAAAACACCTGCTTCCTGCAGTATGGTGAGAACAACCTGTAGAAAACACCTGTCCTCCTGCAGTATGGTGGAGAACAACCTGTAGAAAACACCTGCTCCTCCTGCAGTTGGGGGGAGGAAACCTGTAGAAATACCTGCCCTCCTGCAGTATGGTGGGAGAACAACCTGTAGAAAACACCTGCCCTCCTGCAGTATGGTGGAGGACAACTGTAAAAAACACCTGCTCTCCTGCAGTATGTTGGAGGACAACCTGTAGAAAACACCTGCTCTCCTGTGTATGGTGGAGGACAACCTGTAGAAAACACCTGGTCTCCTGCAGTATGGTGGAGGAAACAACTGTAGAAAACACCTGGTCTCCTGCAGTATGGTGGAGGACAACCTGTAGAAAACACCTGGTCTCCCTGCAGTTTGGGGGGAGGACAACCTGTAGAAAACACCTGGTCTCCTGCAGTATGGTGGAGGACAACCTGTAGAAAACACCTGCTCTCCTGCAAGTATGGTGGAGGACAACCTGTAGAAAACACCTGTCTCCTGCAGTATGGTGGAGGACAACCTGTAGAAAACACCTGCTCTCCTGCAGTATGGTGGAGGACAACCTGTAGAAAACACCTGTCTCCTGCAGTTTGGGGAGGACAACCTGTAGAAAACACCTGCTCTCCTGCAGTATGGTGGAGAACAACCTGTAGAAAACACCTGCCCTCCTGCAGTATGGTGGAGAACAACCTGTAGAAAACACCTGCTCTCTCTGCAGTTGGGGGGAGGACAACCTGTAGAAAACACCTGCCCTCCTGCAGTATTGGTGAGAACAACCTGTAGAAAACACTGCCCTCCTGCAGTATGGTGGAGGACAACCTGTAGAAAACACCTGCTCTCCTGCAGTATGTTGGAGGACAACCTGTAGAAAACACCTGCTCTCCTGTAGTATGGTGGAGGACAACCTGTAGAAAACACCTGGTCTCCTGCAGTATGGTGGAGGCACCTGTAGAAAACACCTGGTCTCCTGCAGTTGGTGGAGGACAACCTGTAGAAAACACCTGGTCTCCTGCAGTTGGGGGGGAGGACAACCTGTAGAAAACACCTGGTCTCCTGCAGTATGGTGGAGGACAACCTGTTAGAAACACCTGGTCTCCTGCAGTATGGTGGAGGACAACCTGTAGAAACAACCTGGTCTCCTGCAGTATGGTGAGGACAACCTGTATAAAACACCTGCTCTCCTGCAGTATGGTGGAGGAACAACCTGTATAACACCTGCTCTCCTGCAGTTATGGTGGAGGACAACCTGTAGAAAACACCTGCTCTCCTGCAGTATGGTGGAGGACACCTGTAGAAAACCTGCTCTCTGCAGTATTGTGGAGGACAACCTGTAGAAAGACCTCGCCTCTCTAGTATGGTGGAGGACAACCTGTAGAAAATCTGCTAGAAGCAACTCGTAGACAAACCCTTCTGCCTGCAGTATGGTGGAGGACAACCTGTAGAAAACACCTGCTCTCTGTCAGTATGGTGGAGGACAACCTGTAGAAAACACCTGGTCTCCTGCACGCTCTCTGGCTTTATGGTAATGCTGATTGTGTTTTAGACTTGAACACACAGACTCACGCACATACTCGCACACTCAAATGCATGCACACAGAATACACACACGCACGCACGCACGCACGCACTCACGCACGCACGCACGCACGCACGCACGCACGCACGCACGCACGCACACACACACACACACACACACACACACACACACACACACACACACACACACACACACACACACACACACACACACACACACACACACACACACACACACACACACACACACACAC
>NC_036842.1:28580398-28600279 GCF_002910315.2 Salvelinus sp. IW2-2015
CACACACACACACACACACACACACACACACACACACACACACACACACACACGGTAGCTTCAGGCGGTCCAGCTGGTCATGAGGAGGCTGGTACCCCAGGAGAAATAACTGTTAACACAATAAGACCTGAAGCAGCCGTGTTCTAACTGCTGCTCTCTGCTCTGATTGATTTCTCAGCCTGGCAGTCTGGTGTTGATATAACAGCTGGTCTAGTCATCTGCTTAATGTCTGATGGTTAGAAAATCAATTGAGAGTTTATTGGTCTTATACACAGTTTAGCAGGTGTTATAGCGGGTGCAGCAAAATGCTTGTGTTACTAGCTCCTAACAATGCAGTAAAATGTCAAATAATTAAAATGTATAGGGGGAAAAAGGCAAGAAATCAAGAACAGTGGGACAAATTTATTTAGCAACCCAAATAGCAGTAGCAGTAATCAAATGCAATCTATATGTCACATTGTATAATGATTGGAGACAGGCGCCGGAATACGTAATAGTGTTTTTTTTTTTCTCCACCCAAACAAAATAGAGAGGTGTAAACCTCTAAATAATACATGGGACGAGACCAGTAAAACTAGTGCACAATAACACACAGCATTGAAGCCTATACAACAGCCCAGGTACTCACACAACCAACGGACATTATAACAATATCCGACAAGGACAATGTGGAACATATATGTGCCCTCTGTTTCCCTTTGTCCCTGTCGGTTATTGTTATAATGTCCGTCTCGTCCCATGTATTATTTAGAGGTTTATACATACGTATACTACCGTTCAAAAGTTTGGGGTCACTTAGAAATGTCCTTGTTTTTGAAAGAAAAGCAAAGAAATGTAGATTGTAGACATTGTTAATGTTGTAAATGACTATCGTAGCTGGAACGGTAGTGTACACTGAGCATACCAAACTTTAGGAACATCCCTTTTTTCAGAACAGCATCAACTCGTCGTGGCATGGACTCTATAAGGTGTCGAAAGCGTGCCACAAGGATGCTGGCCCATGTTGACTCCAATGCTTCCCACAGTTGTGTCAAGTTGGCTGGATGTCCTTTGGGTGTTGGACCATTATTGATGCACATGGGAAACTGTTGAGCGTGAAAAACCAGCAGCGTTGAAGTTCTTGACTCAAACCGGTGTGGCTGAGCCTGCCAACTACTACCATACTCCGTTCAAAGGCACTTAAATGTGTTGTCTTTCCCATTCATCCTCTGAATGGCACTCCTACACAATCCATGTCTCAATTGTCTCAAGGCTTAAAAATCCATCTTTAACCTGTCTCCTCCCCTTCATCTACACTGTGTGGTGGATTTAATAAGTGACATCAATAAGGGGTCATAGCTTTCACCTGGATTCACCTGGTCAGTCTGTCATGGAAAGAGCAAATGTTCTTCATATTTTGTACACTCAGTGTATTAGAGTAAGCTATGTCAAGAATCCAATGTATTAAAATAAATATGTTGTGTGTAGAAACAGTGGAACTAAAATACAATGTACAGTAGTAGAAATATGATAAATAAAGTATTGTGAGGACATTGGATATTATGAGCAGATTCTGTGTAAAGCTAAGGAGGTTGAGCAGACTGACAGTCCACTGGTAGCTCTCATAATAAGACATTATGTGACACATGGTATTATTGTCATGTCCTTGTGTTAAAGGCTTTATACTAGTTCAAGAGAATGCATTTGTTAGTTTACAGTTCTGCTGTGCATTGGCTGATTTTCCCATGACAAACTGACCCTCTCTGGTTGAAGTTAGACTGCAGTACACACACACACACACACACACACACACACACACACACACACACACACACACAAGCTCTGCAAACCATAAGCACTGATAATCGCTACAAGACCTGGTATTGATACAGCGCTGTGTGTGTACTCCATGTGTGTGGTTGCATGTGACTGGTTTGCGTGGATTTGTAAACAATACCTGGCACACACACACACTAATCTCCTCCATCTGAGGCTCAGAGACGGACCTGTGTTTACATTAGTCAGTACTACCTTCTGTTTCATACAGAAACATTACCCTGGAGGGGGTTACTGATGTGTCACAGGACCACCTGTATGTATGTGTGTCCAACCGTGTTCTACTGTTCTCACCTCTCCATGCACTCCCCTAGGCCTGTGTGATCTCACCTTGCCTAACTACTTTCAGGAGTTTAAACATGTTCATATTGGTGATAATGATTTATAACAAGTTGAATGGCTTTGCTCTCTTCACACACACACACACACACACACACACACACACACACACACACACACACACACACACGCATACACAATGACAACAGTGCCAGTTCTATCCAAACTGCTACCCCTCGTTAACATTGGTGTGTTTAACAAGGGGACTGTTAGATGGTGAAGGATGTGAGGAGTTTGTAGTGACAGTGATGTTAGGTTCTGCTGTTAGTTCAGCATTATAACTAACAGCTCTGTTAAAGTGGTGTGTATCAAACCTGTTTACTCATTAGCAGTCACTGCAGTATGTTACAGTGGAGTGACTCAGCTTTCAGATGAGTACACACACACACACACACACACACACACACACACACACACACACACACACACAGCGTAAACTGCTCCCAACTACTGACACACTGTTTCCAAACAGGAGAGAGCTCAAAGTGTGTGAAAATGGTTCACATGTTTTGTTTGAACTTTTTGGGGGGGAGTGTTAATGGTTTGAGTGTGTGTGTGTGTGTGTGTGTGTGTGTGTGTGTGTGTTGGTGTGTGTGTGTGTGTGTGTGTGTTGTGTGTGTGTGGTGTGTGTGGTTGTGTGTGGTGTGTGTGTCATAAACTCTATATTGAAGTCCATCTCTCCCTGTGAGTGTTGCCTCCAGGGTTGATATGAGTCTCTGAGTTTTCAGGATGAGTAAACACTATGCTATACTATACTAAATGTAGTGAAAAGCTGATATAAATTTGTAAAAATGTATAAAGTTTAACCCTTTAACAAGCCAACCTGTGGTGTCGAGCGACTGTAGTCAATCACACTACTGTCTTCTGTTTGATGTAGGTCGTTCAGCAGGTGAGTGAAGCGGATGTTTGATTTGCCCCCGTTTTCCCTAACAGACACACACACACACACACACACACACACACACAACACACACACACACACACACACACACACCAACACACACACACACACACACACACACACACACACACACACACACACACACAGGTATTGAACATGCCCATGTGTTTCCAGTCCTGCCTAAACAGGCCGCCTGATACACACTTCAGTTTCCACATGGAGACCAGGCGTGTAAACCTGCTTCATTAGCCCAATGACCTGTCCCCCTCCTCCTTGAACTTGGATCTCAGTAGCATACATTCCAATGGGTTTTCATACAGACATACAGCATTGGTTTGGATCTCATAGCATACATTCCAATGGGGTTTTCATACAGACATACAGCCATTGGTTGGATCTCAGTAGCATACACCAATGGGTTTTCATACAGACATACAGCCATTGGTTTGGATCTCAGTAGCATACATTCCAATGGGGTTTCATACAGCATAGCCATTGTTTGGATCTCAGTAGCATACATTCCAATGGGGTTTTCATACAGACATACAGCCATTGGTTTGGATCTCAGTAGCATACATTCCAATGGGGTTTTCATACAGACATACAGCCATTGGTTTGGATCTCAGTAGCATACATTCCAATTGGTTTTCATACAGACATACAGCCATTGGTTTGGATCTCAGTAGCATACATTCCAATGGGGTTTCATACAGACATACAGCCATTGGTTTGGATCTCAGTAGCATACATTCCAATGGGTTTTCATACAGACATACAGCCATTGGTTTGGATCTCAGTAGCATACATTCCAATGGGTTTTCATACAGACATACAGCCATTGGTTTGGATCTCAGTAGCATACATTCCAATGGGGTTTCATACAGACATACAGCCATTGGTTTTGATCTCAGTAGCATACCATTCCAATGTGGTTTTCATACAGGACATACGCCATTGTTTGGATCTCAGTAGCATACATTCCAATGGGGTTTTCATACAGACATACAGCCATTGGTTTGGATCTCAGTAGCATACATTCCAATGTGGTTTTCATACAGGTACTGTATACAGCCATTGGTTTGGATCTCAGTAGCATCCATTCCAATGTGGTTTTCATACAGGTACTGTATACAGCCATGGTTTGAGGGAAAAAAAGAACCCAGCACACTCTCATTGCTCTGATGCAGTACATGCAATAAATACCAGTACATTGTTTTACTGCTTGGATTATACGGATGTTTTAGTGTGTGTGTTGGCAGGAGGGACCCCCGTCATCGTCCAAGGCTGCAACCAATGAGGATCAGGCTCTCCAGCGTTCTACTGATGTCAGACCTGACTCTGAAGACCTGTTTAAGGACTAAGGAGCAAATTGGGATATTCTATCACTCACTATTTTCCCTTTCTATCCTCCATCCCTTGCTTTCTCTGTCTCTCTTTCCCTCTACACAGGGGTGGCCAACACCTGGTACTAATCAGCTGCTCATCATAAGGACCTTGGCAAGCTGAATCAGGTGTAATGGCAGAGCTGGAACTAAAGCCCACTAGCTCTAGAGAAAAGGGTTGGCCACCCTTGCGCTATCCTCCATCTCTCCACCTATCAAGACGTTCTAGTTCCAGCTGTATAGATGTAACGGCAGATTTCCTCTTCTTCCTCTGAAGAGAAGGTGTAGCAGGGATCGGACCAAAATGCAGCGTGGTAAGTGTCCATGTTTTAATAGAATCAACTGAACATGACACAATACAAAATAACAAAGTGAATCTAACCGAAAACAGTCCCGTGTGGCACAAACACTGACACAGGAAACAAACACCCACAAACCAACAGTGAAAACAGGCTACCTAAATATGGTTCCCAATCAGAGACAATGAATGACAGCTGCCTCTGATTGAGAACCATATCAGGCCAAACTAGAAAACCCCACATAGAAACAGACAACATAGAAAATACCTATCCAACTCACGCCCTGACCAACAAAATAAAGACAAAAATAAATAAATAAGGTCAGAAACGTGACAATAGAGCCCCCCGACCACTCAATCCTGTGCCATCCTCTATCACTGAAATTACTGAACAGAATTACAGAGGATGTCAAATAGACTGTTAAATAGACAGAAGTGAGGAAGTGTGTTTATACCGTACCATTGTTTACCAATGGGATCATTTATAATAATGTAAGGGATATTTGTATCCTCAAGATGGAGGAACAGGAACTAAAGCTCAGGGTGCTTATTTTAAGATGATTACAGTTCTTTATGTAATGCTATATGTGTATGAAACTCTAATAAAGTGAAGGCTAATATAAAATATAACAAGGGCTGTTTTGTTCTCTAGTATGTTAACTGTGGTTTGATAATTATCTGTTTTGGGGAGGCTACACACAGACAATGATGGAAAGACAGTTATCTTATATGGCATCCTTCATATCGCATCCCGGAGGACATTGAAAACATTGCGAAATGATTACCGGTAACTTATTTTGTTGGGATTCTGCCTGGGTGCGCTACTGAGTCATTTGAACTTATGGAGCATAAATTGTTTTAGGCAATCTCTCTCTCTCTCTCTCTCTCTCTCTCTCTCTCTCTCTCTCTCTCTCTCTTTATCTCTCTCTCTCTCTCTCTCTCTCTCTCTCTCTCTCTCTCTCTCTCTGTTTTATGATACGGGGCGGTATGTAGGGTGTAGGGCATGTGCGCCCCTCCTCTAGCTGGTGACGGATAATAGTAGTGGGTGTGAGGTGGATTTGAACTTGAAGCCGGGGCAGAGTGGAGGAGACTCCTAACTGATGTCCGAGTAGACTGCGCTCTGAGGAGAGAAAGAGAGCGCTATACAGCGGGAACTAGAACGTATATTAGTCTGGTTCTGGAACTAGAATCCGGGATCTTTGGAAACTTGATCGAAAACTTAGTTGGTGGATATCTGGACCCAAGGTAGGATATTATCGTTGCTTGATTTAATTGCTTTTTTATGTATGCCTGTTGTCATTTATCATAGGCTAAGTAAGGGTAGTCTTATAATTACTTTTTAATAAACTGCCGTTTTCTCCGTCGCGTATGAGTCGATTTGCAGTGGACATTTTTGTAACAAGGCGCTTTGCTTGCTGTGATTTATCACCATATATACTGTATATCCACGGTCATTCAGAGAGAGAGGTGTTTGGGTGGTCAGGTTGAGGTTCTCACAATGATCGAGGATCTATAGCTTACAACACCTCCATTAACAGACCTCACACCAGGGGTTAGCGCTTTAATGGTCAGGCCATTTACAGTGATCGATAACATATAACCTTTTCAGCACAGCGGCTGCTGTAGACGATCGAGAGGCAAGCGAATTTATAATTTCTGTTTCAGGGACGCCTCTGAGTGGCGCGCGTCACAGTTGTCCAATTGCGCGAAGGGACATCTGGAGTGAAGTTGTCCCCATTGCCCTCAGCTTCAGCCAGGTGTGTGTGTGTTTAGCCATTTTCCACGGAGCTGCTGGAGAGATGTCCCTGCTTGTCAAAGCTGTTTTCAGTGTGTCATTTCACTGATTGTTCCAATACGACTCAACGCAGTGTCCCAACAAAGTTTTTATTACTTCCATTATCCTACTTAGTGGCTGTAGCTTTTATAGTCATGAGTCTCTTGTCCATCGGTTCCCCTGTTCCAGAGCAGCACCACTCTCTATTGTCAGACAATAGGGCTCATAGCTCTGTGTTTTGTGTTTTACCTTTAAACACCATAGTGAAGTGAAGTAGGTTGTAGTAAATTTAGCATGTAGGAATTTCAACACAAAGGCTAAACAAAAATAATCATGTAAAGTACATAGTCTACTGAAAGGCTGGTAATGGCTCACATCAACATCATTATCCCAGAAACCCCAGACCCACTCCAATTTGCATACCGCCCAAACAGATCCACAGATGATGCAATCTCTATTGCACTCCACACTGCCCTTTCCCACCTGGACAAAAGGAACACCTATGTGAGAATGCTATTCATTGACTACAGCTCAGCGTTCAACACCGTAGTACCCTCAAAGCTCATCACTAAGCTAAGGAACTTGGGACTAAACACCTCCCTCTGCAACTGGATCCTGGACTTTCTGACGGGCCGCCCCCAGGTGGTGAGGGTAGGTAGCAACACATCTGCCACGCTGATCTTCAACACTGGAGCTCCCCAGGGGTGCGTGCTCAGTCCCTCCTGTACTCCCTGTTCACCCACGACTGCATGGCCATGCACGACTCCAACACCATCATTAAGTTTGCATACGACACAACAGTGGTAGGCCTGATCACTGACAACGACGAGACAGCCTATAGGGAGGAGGTCAGAGACCTGGCCGGGTGGTGCCAGAATAACAACCTATCCCTCAACGTAACCAAGACTAAAGAGATGATTGTGGACAACAGGAAAAGGAGGACCGAGCACACCCCAATTCTTATCGATGGGGCTGTAGTGGAGCAGGTTGAGAGCTTCAAGTTCCTTGGTGTCCACATCAACAACAAACTAGAATGGTCCAAACACACCAAGACAGTCGTAAAGAGGGCATGACAACGCCTATTCCCCCTCAGGAAACTAAAAAGATTTGTCATGGGTCCTGAGATCCTCAAAAGGTTCTACAGCTGCAACATCGAGAGCATCCTGATAGGTTGCATCACTGCCTGGTACGGCAATTGCTTGGCCTCCGACCGCAAGGCACTTCAGAGGGTAGTGCGTACGGCCCAGTACATCACTGGGGCAAAGCTGCCTGCCATCCAGGACCTCTACACCAGGCAGTGTCAGAGGAAGGCCCTAAAAATTGTCAAAGACCCCAGACACCCCAGTCATAGACTGTTCTCTCTACTACCATATGGCAAGCGGTACCGGAGTGCCAAGTGTAGGACAAAAAGGCTTCTCAACAGTTTTTACCCCCAAGCCATAAGACTCCTGAACAGGTAACCAAATGGTTACCCGGACTATTTGCATTGTGTGCCCCCCCAACCCCTCTTTTACGCTGCTGCTACTCTCTGTTTATCATATATGCATAGTCACTTTAACTATACATTCATGTAAATACTACCTCAATTGGCCCGACCAACCAGTGCTCCCGCACATTGGCTAACCGGACTATCTGCATTGTGTCCCACCACCCGCCAACCCCTCTTTTTACACTACTGCTACTCTCTCTTCATCATATATGCATAGTCACTTTAACCATACCTACATGTACATACTACCTCAATAAGCCTGACTAACTGGTGTCTGTATATAGCCTTGCTACTGTTATTTTCAAATGTCTTTTTACTGTTGTTTTATTTCTTTACTTAGCCACACACACACACACACACACACACACACACACACACACACACATACCTTTTTTTTTCGCACTATTGGTTAGAGCCTGTAAGTAAGCATTTCACTGTAAGGTCTACATCTGTTGTATTCGGCGCACGTGACAAATCAGCTTTGATTTGATTACTTACATCAGCCGACAGTATGTCACTTGCTCAGACTTGGTCAATACTTAGTAGTAAAAACTGACTGTGCATAGTTGTTCCAATAGGGCCATGCAAGGTGAGGCCCCTTGAGTGTGTGCATGTGTGCACAGGTAGAGTCACTAGTTTAGGTCCCACTCTGGATTTCCCCCCTCAATCGCTACAGTTTATGTTACAGTAGGTATATACTGTATGTCATTCATGATCATTTTGATATGATGAACTCAGTGGGTATTGGTTCCACAGGTTCTATAGAGATGTTACATCTCAGGCACCTGCTCTGGCTGATGTTTCTCTGTTCTGCTTTAGCTGAAAAAGGTGAGTCTTGCTGTGTGTGTATGTGTGTGTGTGTATGCGTGTGTGTGTTTTTTCACTGACAAACTGGAAACAGGTCATTAGTTTTACACAAAAGCAGAAAGAGACATTCACGCAGCTCCATTCATCTTTCTCAATCCTCAAGACACACACACATGCACACATGGTTGGTTAAGTAACTTTCTAAATGTAATATGTTAGTTACTAGTTAACTGTCCAAAATTGTAATCATTAACGTAACGTTTGCATTACCCAAACTCAGTAACGTAATCTGATTACTTTCTGATTACTTTTCCCTTAAGATGCATTAGAAGAAGACAAAAATTATCCATCAAACACATTTGGTATCATCCTGGTGGTCAGACCGCAGACTTGCTCTGGTGGAACAAACATAAACTTGTGCATTTTTTCATTGTCATTGAGAAAACGGAAAGGTGTCATAGTGTATTTTTTTCTGCAAAAATTCTTTCTGAATTTAAAAGTAATCCAAGAAGTAATCATCTAGTTTTTCAAAAGTATCTGTAATCTAGTACTGAGATGTAAAAAAAAAAAAAAAGGGTTATTAAACAACTAATTGACCAACTTTAGTTCGTTTTTTGTGAGTCCAACGCACCGTTTCTCTAGAGAGAAATAAAATAATTCACGAGAGAAATCAAGTCAAGAACTGTAATGTCTTTAGTCATACTATTTAGCTAGCCTGCCTAAGTATGCTGCAGAGCTGTATGACATAATCCTTTGACAAAGACAATGGAATATGTTTTATATGTTTGCAATTGAAAGTTCACAATTCTTGGCTGTGAAATTTCCATTAAAAAGCTCTAAAATCATTTTAATGTAACTATTTCAGAATACTATTTCAGAATACATTTAATGTTGAAAAAAAAGAAAAAAGCACTACTGTAATCTGATGACAGTTAGATTTTTGTAATCAGTTTACATGTAATCAATTACTCTCCAACCCTGCACACACATGTTTCCAGTTACTGTACCTACATCTGGGGTTGGATTAATCACACTGTAAGCCATCCGCACCACATACAGCCCTCCACTAAACCCATTCACAAACTAAACCCATTCACAAACTAAACGCATTCACAAACTAAACGCATTCACAAACTAAACCCATTCACAAACTAAACCCATTCACAAACTAAACCCATTCACAAACTAAACCCATTCAACCAAACTAAACGCATTTCACAAAACTAAACCCATTCACAAACTAAACCCATTCACAAACTAAACCCATTCACAAACTAAACCCATTCACAAACTAAACCCATTCACAAACTAAACACATTCACAAACTAAACACATTCACAAACTAAAACCATTCACAAACTAAACACATTCACAAACTAAAACCATTCTCTGTGTATCTGTCTGCTCTTTGTCATTTAGTGACTTGCAGGCGATCTGTCCTGAATTACACCCATCCACCCTGTGTGCTATCTGACCTGATATAACTGTACATGCTCATTCTGTAGTCATTTGAACTATTAACCCCTGACCTAGACCCTCACTTTATGACCTTTAACCCGACCCCTAGCCATGACCCCAAACCTCATATACTTGCTCATCAGTTTTGATAATATAGACACTTGTGTCCTTACTTGAATGGCTAGATAGTAACTCCCTCTTTCTCTGTCTTTAGATCCATCATGGAGGATGACGGTAGAGAAGGCTGCCCCCGTTAGTGGTTCGTTGGCTGGCAGGGTGGTGCTACCATGCCACTTCTCCATCACCCCCACCACACACACCCCCACACTCACCCCTAGCACCCAGGGCCCAGAGGACCAGCTGAGGATCAAGTGGAGCAAGCTGGAGGGAGATGGGGAGCGTGTGGTGCTGGTGGCCCATGGAGGAGTGATCAAGGTGGGGCAGGAGTACAAGGGAAGGGTGTCTGTGCCCAGCCACCCCCAGGCAGTAGGGGATGCCTCGCTGATCGTTGTCCACCTGAGAGCTAGCGACGCTGGGCTCTATCGCTGCGAAGTCATGCATGGGATGGAGGACACCCAGGATACTGTTCATCTCAATGTCAGTGGTGAGTGGACACACACACGGTAGCAGGCACACACAGTAGCACACACTCACACACACATTTCGCCCATTAGAATGTGTAAATAACATAATATACGCCATTTAGCAGAATCTTTTATCCAAAGCGACTTACAGTCATGCGGCATACATTTTACGTAGGGGTGGTCCATGCGCTTTTGTCATTAGTTCCAGTAGTTGTTGGGTAATATAAATAATGTGAAACTCCCTAATACTAACTGTTTCCTGTTATTCCCACTCAGACATGCTGGTCCATAGGGAGCCTTAAGTTAGTCTGTAAAGGTGCCACGGTGTGGTCATGTATCAGCCTTATTATGGTGGAATAGTGCAGTTAGCTTTCTTGGACAGCAGAGCTGAGCAGCAGGCCAAGTCATCATCGCTAGACTGAGGAAGTAACTGGCAGACAGTGGTGTTGTAGGACTCCAGGAGGGGGATGGTCTTGTACATCTTGAGACCTGAAGACTGGTGTTAGTGACTCAGCTTCATCATTACCTGCTCAGATGTCAGGAGATTCAGACTGGGGCTGTGATGTGTGAGGCAGAGCAGATGGCTGGCTGAAACATTTAGCAGGTCTGCATACGTAGATGGAGAAATATTATTGTGTATCCTGCCCTGGGAGTACTGCTATGTTACTCTGGTTGTAACACATTACCTCATGCTGGGTCTGATCTGTGCAGACCTACAGAGCTGGTGTAGGTCTTCTGAGGATAAGGTAGAGGTGGTCTGCTCTTTGGTCTCCTCTGCCCAAGGACACTAAGAGAGGGAGAGAGACTGAGAGTACTCCTGAGAAATTAACCTAGAAATGTATCCCTCATCTGACAAATTCATCAGTAGTCTACAGTAGCTAATATCACCATGTTTCACAGCACGGCAGTCAAGTGTCCATTAGCTGTGCCAGAGTAAACAAAACCACAGATTGTCTGCAGGTCTCCCTCTCTGAGTCTTTCTGGGTAGCATGCTGATGTCAGCTGGCTCTACACCTGTAGTGTTGTTCACTAAACATACAAACCTGTGTTCCAAATATTCTGCTCTGATAGATTTGTCCTATACATTGTGTTATGTAGCTCATTTTGGGGGGTGGTGGGGGTTACAATGTACTACTGTGTGTGGCGTTCAAGCTGGCTATCTTTCAAAAGGAGAGACCCCCTAAATAGCCCAGATTATCATAGATTCCACATTAGAGATGAACAACAGCCTGTTGATATAGTACAGCCTTTGTGTGTAGATACAGCCCCTGTTCAGTCTCTGTTCACTAGGCAACAGACAGAGACTGCTCTATCAGACTAACAACTGTCCTTTTACTGCACGTCAATCTACTCAGTCGACTCTATAACTGGAGCCAGCTTCCTAGAGGGAAAAATAATCAACTCTTATGAACTTGGAAAATAGGGGTCTGATTCCTCTGCAGAATGGTACTCGTGTTACTTGGTTGTCGCAGTTTCCTTATTTGAATGCACTTTTTGTACAGTAAGTGGATCTGGATAACAGTGGATCCAAAACTACACACACACACACACACATCACTCACCACACACACACACACACACACACACACACACACACACACACACACACACACACACACAGCACACACACACACACACCACACCACACACACACACACTCCACACACACCCACGACCTCCTGTCTCTGTCTCTCCAGGTGTGGTGTTTCACTACAGGTCTAGCTCTAGTCGTTACACCTTGTCCTTCCCTGGGGCCATTGACGCGTGTCTCGCTGCCGGGGCCACCATCGCTACAGCCGAACAGCTGACCGCCGCCTTCGAGGACGGACTGGACCAGTGTGACGCCGGCTGGATAGCCGACCAGACTGTCAGGTGTGTGTGTTACCTGAGCTCTCAACTGATATACCCATCTCAGGGATACCTCCATCCTGTCAGAGTTTGTATTGAAGACTACATTTCCCATGCTCCCTCTCTCTTCCCTGCAGATACCCAATCACGAAGCCCCGTCCTGGTTGCATGGGCGATATGAAGCACAGACCTGGGATCAGGACGTATGGGCTCAGAGACCCTAAAGAGACCTATGACGTCTACTGCTATGTAGACAAACTACACGGTGAGGGAGTGTTATTGTTGGTGTTTCATGATAGTGAGCTAAAGCTATGTTAGCGTGCCTCTTTGGGTAAAGTGTGTGTATATCTCCCCTGTACTGTAGGTGAGGTGTTCTACGCTCTTGTCAGCTACAAGCTGACCCTTCGCCAGGCCAAGCATGAGTGTGAGAGGCAGGGGGCGGTGCTCGCCTCCCCTGGTAACCTGTTCGCCGCGTGGCGTGGAGGACTGGATCGCTGTGATTACGGCTGGCTGTCAGACGGCAGCGCCCGCTACCCCATCTCCGTCCCCAGGCCCCAGTGTGGAGGAGGGCTGCTGGGGGTCCGGACCCTGTACCGATTCCCTGACCAGTCAGGCTTTCCCAACCCTATTGACAGACATGGAGCTTTCTGTTTCAAGGGTAAGACTACTGTAATACTATTACCACCACTGTTACTGAAGCTGCTGTCGCTGCTGCTAAGAAAATGATGACAATGGCAATTACATTTATGCTGATGAGGATAGGAAGGAAGAGGAGGAGGACGAGGATGAGGAGGGAGAAAGTGAAGAGGAGGAGGATAATGAGAGAGAGAGAGAGAGAGAGAGAGAGAGAGAGAGAGAAAAGACAAGAGAAAAAGTGAGAGAGTTGATCCTCTATTGTAGTAACAGACAGGCAGACTTGGCAGGGGAGTATCACCAGGGGTATTTATGCAGCTTGAGTTTCTCTCAGGCTCAATGAGTTATGACCCGTCCTGTGTGAGGAAGAACTCTCACCCTGTTTTCACTTCCTGCTGAGGGTTGTCTAAATGGCCAAGCCTGGGGGGACAGATCACATCTCAGTAGAGAGAGCAAGGAGGGGATGGGGAGAGAGAAAGTGAGGTATGGAGGGAATGAGGGAGGAGTAGAATGAGAAAGAGTGAGAGAGACAAAAAGGGGGGAGAGGAGGAGGGCAGTGTTAGGTGAAAGTCCTTTTACAGCAAAAGACTTAAGAAATATGCATGTAACTCACATTTATTCCTACATCTCCGGTTGATATCAATGCATGATTTATGTAATAGTTAACGTTACGGGCATGTGTTCTACGTTAGGATCTGGCCCACAAAGTGTTTAAAGCTTTTATTGTGTTATCATGTTGGACATGTCTGTTTACGCACTGAGCGTTTACTTTATATCACATCTGGAAAGACAACGGCCCGCTCCCTTCCTCTCCCAGACCTACTGTATCACCCCATACTCCCAGACTTACTGTATCACCCCATACTCCCAGACTTACTGTATCACCCCATACTCCCAGACTTACTGTATCACCCCATACTCGCCAGACCTTACTGTATCACCCCATACTCCAGACTTAACTGTATCACCCCATAGCTCTCCAGGACCCTACTGGTATCAACCCATACTCCCAGACCTACTGTATCCCATATCCCAGACTTACTGTATCACCCCAGTACTCCCAGACCTACTTGTAATCACCCCATACCCTTCCCAGACTTACTGTATCACCCCATACTCCCAGACCTACTGTATCACCCCATAACTCCCGAGAACCCCTACTTATCACACCATACTCCCAGACTTACTGGTATCACCCCAATACTCCAGACCTAATGTATCACCCATACCTCCCAGACTTACTGTAATCACCCCATCCTCCAGACTTACTGTAATCACCCCATACTCCCAGACTTTACTGTATCCCCCCAACTCCCAGACTTACTTGTATCACCCCAATACTCCAGACTTACTGTATCACCCCATACTCCCAGACCTAACTGGTATCCAATCATACTCCAGACTTACTGTATCTACCATACTCAAGAATTACTGTATGCACCCCATACTCCAGAACTCTACTGTATCACCCATACCCCCAGACTTACTGTATCACCCATACTCATTCGCACCCATAAGCAGCGTACTCGTATCACCGCATACTCCCAGACCTACTTGTATCACCACATACTCCCAGACTTACTGTATACCCCATACTCCAGACTTCTGTATACCCCATAATCCAGCCAAGTAAACCTTGTCTAGTTACATACCACACTGCTATCCATACGTACTCTCAACTCACTACTGTATCACCCATACTCCCAGACCTTATGTTTGCACCGTCCATACTCCCAGACTTACTGTATCACCCCATCTCCCAGAACTTACTGTTATACCTCCATACTCCCAGATTTACTGTATCACCCATACCCTGCTTACTGTATACAAACCAACTCCACCTTGACCTACCTCGTATAACCATTACCCCAGCACCCTACTGTCTCACCCCTACTCCCCAGACCTAACTGCTAATCACCACCCCCATACTCTCTAGACTTACTGTATCACCCATACTCTATGACTCTCATGTATCACCCTATACTCAGATACTGTATGACCCCATACTCCCAGCCTAGCTGTACACCTTATCCTCTACTGACACATACCCAAACTACTTGGATCACTCCATACTCCCCGATACTGATTAACTGTATCACCCACATACTCAGACCTCAAATGATCACCCCATACTCCAGACTTAACTGTATACCCATATTCACAATACTGTATCACCACTAAACTCCCAGACTACTGTTCACCCATACTCCAGACTTACTGTATCAGCCCTACTCCAGCTAACATGTATCACCCATACATCCAGAACTATGTCTGTATCACCATACTCCCAAGACTTCGATCACCCATATTCCAGACCTCAACCGCAACTCCCAATACCTCCAGTCTACTGTAATCACGCGCAATACTCTCTGTCTTAGACTGTTATCACCCCACATACTCCTAGACTTACCTGTATTCACCCCATAGTCTTAGCGCTTACTGTACTCAGCCCATACTTCCTGCCTTACTGTTCACCCCATACTCCCAACCTATGTATCACCCATTACTCCCAACATTATGATAGTCAGCCCATACTCCCAGACTATGTATCACCCCGTCATACTCCTTGCCTTACCTGCTATCGCGCCGCTTATTATACCACTACTCCATTACTGTATTCCCATACTAGACTTACTGTATACCCATACTCCCCGGATAACTGATACGCCAACCAGACCTACTGTATCACCCATATCAGACTTACTGTATCACACCATCTATTCTGACAACATTCTCGACTAACTGTATCACTTCTAGACTACTTCCCCATACTCCGGACTTACTGTATCACCGGCCATACTCCGACAACGACAACCATTACTCGCTACTGATCACCTCATACTCTCTGCTTATCTGTATCACCATACTCCAACTTCTGTATCACTCCATCTCTCTTGGCTCTATGTATCACCCATACTCTCTTGGCTACTGTATCACCCATACTTCTGCCTTACTCGTATCACCCAATACTCTCTGCTGTTACTGTATCACCCAATCTCTTGCCTTACTGTTCACCCATACTCTCTGCCTTACTGTATCAATACTACTGGACCTATTCTCCACACTTATCCCCTAGCTTCTGCCGCTTCTTGTATCACCCCATACTCTCTGTGCTTAACTGTATCACTCATAATCTAGCGTTATGTATCTACATACTCCTCTGCCTATGTATCACCCATACTCCCTGCTTCCGTATCACCCATACTCCAAGATCTTCTGTAATCACCCAATACCATTACTGCAGTCACCACCTCGTCACTCTCTCTCTAGCTTACTGTATTCTCCAACCTCTCCATGCTATCATCTACTCTACTGCAGATCACAACTCTACACTCTTCTACCTTCACTGCAGTCTCCAACCTCTCCATCCTCTCTACCTTACTGCAGTCTCCAACCTCTTCCATCCTCTCTCTACTATGGCAGTCTCTCAACCTCTCCATCCTCTCTCTACCTTTACTGCCAGTTCCAACCCTCTCCATCCTCTCTCTACTTACTTAAGTCTCCAACCTCCCATCCTTCTCTACACTTACTGCAGTCTCCAACCTCTCCATCCTCTCTCTACTACTGGTAGTCCCTCTAACCTGTCATCCTTCTTTCTTAACCTTACTGCAGTCTTCCAACCTCTCCATCCCTCTCCTCTACCTTACCTGCAGTCTCCAACCTCATCCCTCTCCATCCTCTCTCTACCTTACTTGCATCTCCACTCTCGTTCCATCCTCTCTCTAACCTTACTGCACAGTCCACGCAACCTCTCCATCCTCTCTTCTTCCTAACCTTACTTGTAAGTCTCCAACCTCTCCAAATCCTCCTCTTCTACCTTCTGTCGCATGTCCTCCAACCTCGTCTCATCCTTTCTTCTAATCTCTCGTAAACCTTACTGTGTCTCCAAACTCTTCCATGCCTCACTCGCAGTATCCCTCCCTTAATCTGCAGATGTCCTGCAAAAACATCTCCTTCCTTCTTCTAATAAATTCTATTAACGTTGCCCGGGCGTTGTTCTGGCGTCTCCATAAACCCACTCGTGTACTCCGCTATCCCATTATTTCTGCCTTACTGCAGTCCTCCAATCTTCCAGCCTCCCCTTTTGTCCGCTTCCCTGCCATAAACTGCCAGTCTCACAAGACCTCGCCCTACTCTTCACCCTCTTCCCTACCTACAGTCATCCAACTTTTCCATGGCTTGATTTAAGCCCAATGTCTCCCACATGGTTGGTTAGGGCCAATTCCTTTAAGCGTCAGGGCTTAAAAGACTGGGATTCTCTGGCTCGAAACATGGCTTCTGATTTGTTGGGTCAACCGTAGAAAACCTTTAAACTGTAGGGAGTCGGTGCCACAGCAGAGACAGTTACAGTTAGAACAGTTTTTGTGTGGGTGCAAAGGTGGAATGAGTTCTGGCAGAGAAATAGGGCTCTGGTTAACTATATCTCATCTCTCTCCGTTCTGACACATTTGGGGGCTGGTGTTTTTTACCGAGGGGAACACCAACTCATGCTTTCTAGAGGACAGAAAGGACAAAGAGTCTAATGTCGACCAAGTATATACACTAACAAGGCTTGGGGGGGCCCCTTTGCCCAAGAAGAGAGAGGTGAGGGACGAAGGAGAAAATAAAGGAAATACAGAGGAGGGAGAGAAGAGAGATAACTGCGTTCGGAAGGAGCGAGCAGGCAATAAGTCCTATCTTTAACTTTGCCCAGGAGTACATTATCAGCATATGACCATCATCATCATCAGATAGATTTAACGCACTGCCAAAAAACCTTCTTTTTCCCTCAGGAACAAAATATTATGATTGCAATCTAGAAAACTGGTTCTAAAATATACCAGAAAATGAAATCCATGACATAATTCCCACCTGAAAACAGTAAACAGGTCTCTGACAGTGTTGAAGTGATTTATAACAGTCAAACTGTACAGTATATGTGAGCTGCCTCATGCACAGTGGACCGTGACATTATGCTAATAGGGGACAAAGGGACAAACAGCTGCGCCTCCAGCCAAACCCAGATATGGCCTGCTGGCCCAGTCGCCAACACAATGACACAGACCTGGGGGGCTGGAGCTAAGCCAGAGCTGGGTCCCCTCAACAGTGTGAGTGAGAAGCTTACTAACTCACTGAGGGTCTCTGCCTCAGAGTAATGGGCAGCTATAATCGCCACAACACTCACACGAGAGAGAGAGAAGAGGGAGGTGGGGGTGAGAAGGACATAAAGTGATGGAGAGGAGGGATTGAAGGCTGAGAGAGAGAGAGGGCAAAGAGAAAACGTAATTTGGGGAAGGAGAAGAGAGGGAGCGAGAAGGGTTAAGGGGGGGTCCCCTGCCCTTCCAATCTATAAATGGCCTCAAACATTGGAGGAGGAGTGGGGTGCTGAATGGAATATAATACTTACGGTGTGTCAATAGGTTTAAACATGGTTGCTGCCCGTGTTGTGTGTGTGTGTTGTGTGTGTGTGTGGTTGGTGTGTGTGTGTTGGGTTGTGTGTGTGTGGGTGTGTGTGGTGTGTGTGTGTGTGTGATTGTGTGTGTGTGTGTGTGTGTGTGTGTGTGTGTGTGTGTGTGTGTGTGGTGTGTGTGTGTGTGTGCTTATGGAAAGAATCTCTCAAAGGGAAAAAGGAGTGAGAGGTGTACAGTTGGTTGGTAAACAGCATCGGCTTTTTGGCACGAAGTTTCAGACACCATGGCTGTCTAGAAAACACAGACCGTCCTGGCAGTTAGAGAGAGAGAGGTTATTATCTGAATACTGACAATACCAACTTGGCGACATCGCACTGCACTGACATGATAAACATGATTTCAGGTTCTTGACGCGCTGACGTCTTCCTTTAAAAATAAAACTCATGAGTTGGGATTGCCATTTTAACAGCTGTGCATGTGATGACACGGTTGTGATTCTGAACATAACACCTGTTTAGCATTCTGCCTGTTAACCAGATGAGAATTCTGTTAGTTTTTTTATTTAGTATGCAGCAGCATCGAACACTGAGCCCAGATCTTGACGCCGATGGATATCATCTGATATTCTGCCCCATCTAACCTCATTGACCCCAATGGTTCATTGCTGGAACATTTATGTACCAGATTGATGTTATAGCAGTGGGGGGTTATATGTTCCTGTAAGGTGTTGTGACAAGCTAGCATTCTCCGCGTCTCTTGGTGCTCTGCGGGAAGGAACCCGAGACCACGTCTCTGGACCTGTGGACGACACAAGACGCTTCGCGAGGACAGACACAGCTACCAGACAACCTGATGCCATCTACCAACACAGGCAGAACTGACCCAACAGTTACAGACCCTGATTCACTACCACGAACTGACCACACGTTACAGTACCCAACTCCACAACAGCCAGAACTGACACACACAGTTCAGACAGAAACTCAATCAGCCAGAACTGCCCCACACAGTTACAGACCCTATTTCACAGCCAGAACTGACCACACAGTTTACGGAAGAACTTCACTTTCAGCCAGAACTGACCCACCAAGTTACGCCGCCCACCCACCCACTCACTAAAACAGCCAGAACCTTCTGACACAGACAGTTAAACCACAGACCCC
>NC_036842.1:28601466-28608701 GCF_002910315.2 Salvelinus sp. IW2-2015
TCTTCTACGTACTCCATCGCCAACCTCTCCAGTCCATTCTCTCTAGCCCTTACGCGATTCTCCAACCGCTCATCCTCTCTCTGTAGCCTTACTG
Organism: Salvelinus sp. IW2-2015; assembly: GCF_002910315.2. Classification (NCBI taxonomy): domain Eukaryota; kingdom Metazoa; phylum Chordata; class Actinopteri; order Salmoniformes; family Salmonidae; genus Salvelinus; species Salvelinus sp. IW2-2015. Next base: position 28,601,561 of record NC_036842.1, read on the forward strand.
AGTCATCCTAGATCCTCTCCATCCTCTCTACACTCTCTACTGCAGTCTCCAACTTTCCATCTCTCCTCTGTCCTATCGGCTCAGAGTCCCAACCTCTCCATCCTCTCTCACTTACTGCAGCTCAATCTCCATCCCTCTCTACCGTTACTATCCCAGATCCTCTCCATCCTCTCTACCTTACTGCAGTCCAACCCTCCGATACCTGGCTGCGTGCGGTGAGCCGGGCTCTCTTGCGAGTGGGTGGCTGGGGATGCGCCGAACCTCTCCGATCCTGCTCGGTTACCTACTGTAGTCTCGAGTCTCCAACCTCTCCATCCTCTCTCTACCTTACTGCAGTCTCCAACCTCTCCATCCTTTCTCTACCTTACTGTAGTCTCCAACCTCTCCATCCTCTCTCTACCTTATCTGCAGTCTGCAACATCTCCTTCTTCTACTTGCCTTGCTGTTGTCTGCAGTCTCCTACCTCCCATTATTCTGCCTTACTGCAGTCTCCAAGTCTCCAACCTCCCCTTCTTGTCCCTGCTTCCCTGCCATACTGCAGTCTCCAACCTCCCCTACCTCTTCAACCCTCTCCCTACCTTACAGTCTCCAACTCCATGGCTGATTTAGCCCAATGTCTCCAACATGGTTGGTTAAGGCCAATTCTTTAAGCGTCAGGGCTTAAGACTGGATCCTGGCTCGAAACATGGCTCTGATTTGTTGGGTCACTAGAAAACTTTAAAAACTGTAGGTGGGTCGCAGCAGAGACCCAGTTACAGTTAGGAACCCAAGTTTATAGTGTGGTGTTGCAAGGTGGATGAGTTCTGCAGAGAAATAGGGCTCTGTTTAACTATATCTCTCTCCTGTTCCTCACATTTGGGGCTGTGTGTTTTTTACGAGGGGAAAACCCAACTCATGCTTTCTAAGACAGAAACAGGACAGGTCCCTAATGCACTACAGCTGGCCCCTTCCCAGAGAGAGAGTGTAACGAGAGAGAAAGAAAAAGAGGAGGGAGAGAGAGATACTGAGTAGGAGAGCGAGCAGGCAAGTCTTACTTGCCCAGGAGTATCATTATCATCATCATGATCATCATCATCATCAGAATAGATTTACGCACTTGCAACCTTCTTTTTCCAGGAACAAAATATTATGTTGCAATCTACTGGTTTCTAAAATACCAGAAAATGAAATCCATGACATAATTCCCACCTGAAACAGTAAGGTCTCTGACAGTGTGGTAGTGATTTATACAGCTCAGAACGTACAGTATATGTGAGCTGCCTCATGCACAGTGGACGTGACATAGCTATAGGGACAGGGGACAGACTGCAGCCCAGCCAACCAGATGGCCTGGCCCAGCCAAACACATGACATCAGACCTGGGCTGGAGCTAAGCAGGAGCTGGTCCCCTCACAGTGTGAGTGAGAAGCTTACTAACTCCCCTGAGGGTCTCTGCTCAGAGTAATGCCAGCTATAAACGCCCCCAACACTCACACAGAGAGAGAGAAAGAGGGAGGTGGGGGTGGAGAGGACAATAAAGTGATGGAGAGAGGGATTGAACGACTGAGAGAGAGAGAGGGAAAGAGAAAACGTAAGGTTGGGGAAGAGAGAGAGGGAGCGAGAAGGGGTAAGGGGGGGGTCCCAGCTCCTTCATCTATACATGGCCTCAACATTTTGAGAGGAGGTGGGGTGCTGAAATGGAATATATACATTACCGTGTGTCAATAAGGTTAACATGTGTCAGCTGCCCGTGTGTGTGTGTGTGTGTGTGTGTGTGTGTGTGTGTGTGTGTGTGTGTGTGTGTGTGTGTGTGTGTGCTTATGCCAAAGAATCTCTCAAGGGAAAAAGGAGGTTGGAGGTGTACAGTTGTTGTAAACAGCACGTTTTGGCACAGTTCAGACACCATGCTGTCTAAAAACACAGACCTCCTGGCAGTTAGAGAGAGAGAGGTTATTATCCTGACAGACTGACACCACTGCACTGACACATGGCACTGACTTCCACTGGTTTTTCTTGACGGCTGACGTCTCTCTTTAAAAATAAAACTCTGAGTTGGATTGCTTTTACAGCTGTTTGTGTGAGCTGACACGGTTTCTGTTCTGACAAACATGTTTAGCATTCTCTGTTAACGTTGAGATTCTTGTTAGTTTTTTATTTATAATGAGCAAGCATCGAAACATCTGACCCAATCTTGACGCCATGGTCATCATCTGAGATATCTGCCCCATCTAACCCTCATCTGACCCATGGTTCATCTGAACATTATGTACTTGACTGTTATCAGTGGGGGTATAGTGTTCCTGTTAAAGGTGTTGTGACACTCAGCATCTCCGTCTCGGTCTCTGCGGGAAGAACCCGAGATCACTCTCCTGGACCTGTGACGACCAAGACGCTCGCAGACAAGACAGCTACCAGACAACCTGAAGCATCTACCAACAGGCAGAACTGACAACAGTTACAGACCGTGATTCACTAATACGAGACTGCCGAGACGGTTACAGACCAACTCACACAGCCAGAACTGACCCAACAGAGTTACAGACAGAAGACAGATCAGCAGAACGTGACAACAGTTACGACCGATACTCAGCCAGAACTGACACACAGTGACAGAACTCACTCAGCCAGAACTGACCAACAGTTACAGACCAACTCACACAGCGCAGACTGACCACCACAGTTACAGACCCAATCACACAGCCGAACGGACACACAGTTAAGACAGAACTCACTCAGACAGAATGGACCACACAGTTTACGACAGAACACACTCAGCCGCAATGACCACAGCCAGTTTACAGACAGAATCACTCAGCACAGAGACTGACCACTACAGTTATCGGAAGGAATCACACAGCAGAATTGACCTCACAGTTACAGACCCAACTCACACAGCCAGAACTGACCACACATTTACAGACAGAACTCACACAGCCAGAACTGACCTCACAGTTACAGACCCAACTCACACAGTTACAGAGAAACCTCACCCCACAGACAGACCACATCAGACTACTGCAGAGCAAGACAGAAGTCAGCATGCAGGTGGACTACATGAGACAGCTTATACAGGCACAGACAGACATCACACAGCTACTGACAGAACACACACCACCAAACACAAACATCACACCACTGACTACACGACAATAGACAAAGACAGAACTACAGAAGACATAACTACAGGCAGAAAGACAGACTCCTCTGTTGGTACCACTCTGTTCCCTGAGAATGACGTGGATGACTTTGGCCCAGACCTGACCAAGGTAGAGTCAGTCCCAAGCTGGGGTGATACCCTGTTCCCTATGCAGCTGCCCCCTCTCCCCACCACCCACTCCCAGCCCATCCACCCCCACCTCGACATCAACCAGGGGGGAGACCAGGTGGGAGAGGGAGAGACTCAGATAGGCTCAGGCAGAGGGGAGAGCAGTGGGAGTGGGGAGGGGAGCAGTAGTGATGGGGGAAGTGAGGGGGAGGACAGGGTAGTAGTGATTCCTACACAGGGCTTCATGGCCGGGACAGGGATGGGATCAGACCCTTCACGCCCAGGACAACCAGGTTACCCAGGACGTCCAGGGTCGGTCACCCCAGAGCAGGGCCAACCAGGCTGGGACAGAGTGACAGGACAGAAGCCTGCTGTGGTCTACAAGGAGGAGGAGGGCCAGAGCTCTAGAACAACAACCCATAGCATACCAGGAGCCACGGAATCATACAGCGTGGACCAATCATACAGCGTGGAGATCCCTCATGAGGCATCTCCCACCAAACCACCCTTCCACCTCATCATTGTCAACGTGCATGACAAGAACCAAACAGGTGAGAGTTTACTGTTGACTCTAGTGACATGGTGTGGAGATCAACACAATATTGTTTCATGTACTTCACAACCAACCTAACTCTTATCTCAGGACTGCTAAGTAGACACACTGTAACACCTGTGTTTAGAGGGATTTTCCTCATGATTGTATCACCAAACTATGCAGTGTCTCAGCCCTCTTGTTGTGAAGTGACTTTAATAACTTCTGTTGTGTACTCTAATATTCTGAGTCTCTGTGGGTGACTGTGTGCTGAAGGACTCTGTACTCGCTGTACCCACAGTGGCCTGCTTCTATTGATGCTCTGTAGGCAGACAGAATAGAGAGATCGCATGGAAAGAGAGTATACAGGACACACTGTTAAAGAGTGTGTGTGCCATGGACAGGAAGGAGACAGTGACCACTCTTAAACCAGGCTACTGCTGGACAACTGTGACCTAAACTGACCTGATACATCTCCATAATATATTCATATCTCCAGATTACCACACAAGACACATTTACAAGGGGTCTCTGAGATCTGTCATGTCAGGAAGCCTTGGCTGCTGTAGGACTTCAGGATCTGTGGGAGCATTTTTAGATTCAGGGCTGACCTCATTTAGCTGCGTGTGTGTGTGAGTGCTTGCAGTCATGCCTTGAGGAAATGTGTGGCTTGACGAGGTTGAGCTCTGGATGCTTTCTAGGTGTTTTAAGTCTTGTTTTGATAGGGAAGTTGTATCATTATCACCCCTGTCCATTTACAAGCAACACCAGTTTACATGCAAACACATCACATTCTGCACAAACAGAATCTGTTGGTCTTAACTTGGTCCTCCAGAGAGAGCGAAAAAGAGAGAAAGACACGCACGCGGATGCACACACGCACACGCACACGCACACACACACACACACATTAACACACACACACACACACACACACACACACACACATCACACACACACACACACACACACACACACACACACACAACTGCAAGTAGGCCTAAGCATTTGTTGGATGGTGTATACCATGTGTATCATGTACATTACGACCATAAAAACTTGAAACTTAAACTTGGAACACACACAGCCCGGAGGTCAAATGGCAGAGACTCTTTAATCAATCAGCGATGTAATCATTGTCAACTAATTACTCCCTCCTTCTCCAACCTTCATCCCCCTAACTCCCTGTCCCCGTGCCTCTCCCCTTTCCCCTTTGATGTGCGTGAGTCGACCCTGCTCCCCTACCCCCATCCAAGGTATAACATTTATGAATGGCTATTGTTTATTATTAAAGGGGCATATTGTATTAGGTAACATTTCACCAGTAACTCAATAAGAGTCAGTTATTAAGTGGGTTATAGTCCCACTGTTTCTACATTAGAGGAAATTGAGAAATTGAAATATATAGTATTATGGTTCACACATCCTGTTTCACATATAGTAGATATTTTTGATTCAGGTCACAATTGGACACCTCTTTAGGTTGGGAGTGGTTTTATTAAGATGTTAGTCTGACGCATGCACACACACACATTTAAGTAATTTATTAGATGCTCTTATGCAGAGGGACTTACAGGAGCTCAAGGGATGTCGACAGATCTTTCACCCAGTCGGCTCAGGGATTTGAAACCAGTAACCTTTAGTTTACTGGCCCAACGCTCTTAACCGCTAGGCCGGATATATATATTATTATATATATATATTATTATATATAATATATATATATATATACATAATACACACACACACACATGCACACGCACACAAACACACAACACAGATTAAATGATTTATTATACCATCTCGTCACGGTTTTTATTTGTCCCCAGAGATATAACTAACCTCAGTGTTTAGTGCTGCCTGTCCATATGTGCTCCCCTTGCACCCGTTCCACATTATATGTTCCATGTGTACCATAAAGACCTAATGAAGACACACAACCTGCCTTGTTCCAGTAATACGTCTGTCTCGGATCGACCCACTCTTTGTGGATGTAATTGCAATGCTGAAACAATTATAAATTATCAGCAATGTGCATGAGGGATTCCCCATGGTGTTCTGGTAACCTTAATCTGCAGGATCTGCAGGTCCTGATGCAACGCACGCACGCCGCACACACACACACACACACAACACACCAACACAACACACACACACACACACACACACACACAGAGATGTACACAACACCACACCACACACACCACACACACACACACACACACCACACCACCACACAACACACACAACACACACACACACACACACACACTACACCACAACACACACATTACCTTATTTGGATCCACAATGTAGATTTCAAGAGGTATACATGGACACTGAAAGATAAAGAAACCTCCTTCTCCAAACAGCTAGGCTGCCTCTAACAGCTGAAACAGAGCAGTACCTAGCCAACTGCTTTGCTTGGGTCTGGAGGCCACGTACTGCAAGCCTATGAATGTGGCTGAGACTGCCAAATATAAGTATCACAGTATATCAGAGGCTGTCCAAGCGTGCTACGAGGGGCTGGTATTTTATGTAGCAGTCAAATGAGCAGCTTCTGGAATCAGCCCCCCCCCCACCATGCAAGAAAGCACATCATCATCAACATCGTGGGAAATGTCCACAAGGGAGAATTGTTATTGTTTTACTATCCCCACTAGGATAGAACCAACCCACACACACACACTTTCTGACTTCTCCCTGTGTTGCTCCTGTGTTTCCAGTGGACCACATCCTGCAGATCCTTGGCCAGCCTCTAGGGGGTAATGGAGATTTCCAGTCCCCTCTCATCCCGGCCTTCCCATTCATCCAGACTGAGGCCATCCAGGGCAGCGAGGACTCTGACAGTATCCATCCCATCACTCTCCCCCCAACACTCAGCTTCATCAACGGGAAACACCAGGTCAGATTTACTGTGGTTGTCTGGATTTGTGAGATATATTCAGCCTCTCTTTCAAGGACAATGGAAGTAGAAAAGCATAATCAGGATGGGTTGCATAAAGTGACACAACAGGAAAATGAAAATGAATTCATTCATTTAGGTGACTCTGGAGCCAGAGCTGCCGGGGAAGGAGCAGGAGGCGAGAGGAGACCAGTTTGAGACGGCCACACCAGTCCACAGTGAACTGGGAGAAGAGATGGATCATGACGAGGAGGAGGAGAGCCTCACTCCCTTTGACTATGGAACCATTCATACTGGAGAGACCAGAGAGTCCACTACTACAGACAGAGACACAGACAGAGACACAGACAGAGATACAACTACAGACAGAGACACAACTACAGACAGAGACACAACTACAGACAGAGACACAACTACAGACAGAGACACAGACAGAGACACAGACAGTCACACAACTTCA
>NC_036842.1:28611439-28658835 GCF_002910315.2 Salvelinus sp. IW2-2015
ATCCAGGGAGCATAGACATGACTCACTGTGTGTGTGTGTGTGTGTGTGTGTGTGTGTGTGGTGTGTGTGTGTGTGTGTGTGTGTGTGTGTGTGTGTGTGTGTGTGTGTGTGTGTGTGTGTGTGTGTGTGTGTGTGTGTGTGTGTGTGTGTGTGTGTGTGTGTGTGTGTGTGTGTGAATGTGCCTGTGTGTGTGATGCACCCTATACACAGCCGTAGTCAACCTTGGACAATGGTGTTCTCAGCCTGATCCAGAGAATGGAGTCTGTTTACTGACTAAATACGACCAAGAGCTGGAGTTCCACGAGAACCATTTACCACTTTTGACAGAACTGTGAGTTGTCTTGAAAGGCTGCCTCTTTTTGTAAAAGCTTTGATTAGGGTTTTAAAGCAGCTGCACTGGTGTGTGTGTTACCTTGTTCACATAGCTGTCCTGCGTAGCTGGGTAGACACACAACAGGTGAAGGAGTTGACTCCGTCCATACAGGTGGCTCCATTAGCACACGGGTTGGATTGGCACTCACAACATCTACACAAATGACATAGAATATAATATAACTGTGTGTGTGTGTGTGTGGTGTGTGTGTGTGTGTGTGTGTGTGTGTGTGTGTGTGTGTGTGTGTGTGTGTGTGTGTGTGTTGTGTGTGTGTGTGTGTGTGTGTGTGTGTGTGTGTGTGTGTGTACCTGCTCGCAACGCTGTCCGGTGTATCCAGGTGCACACACACAGATGCTTTCGTTGCCTCTCTGGTAGCAAGATGCTTTGTTCAGACACACATTTATCGTGCACTGCTGCAGAGCTGAGACAGACACACACATATCATCATCATCACAAGCAGTTATCATTAGCATCATCGCAAAGTTAACATGTCGTCATCGCTATCATTGTCATCATCATCAGCATCATCATTGTCATCAAGAACATTATTATCACATCATCAATAACATCATCATCATCATCATCATCATCATCATCAAGAACATTATTTATCATCATCAAATACATTATTATCATCATCATTAACATTATTAACATCATCAATAACATTATTATCATCATCAATAACATTATTATCATCATCAATAACATTATTATCATCATCAATAACATTATTTATCATCAAAAGAATATTATTATCATCATCAATAACATTATTTATCATTATCAAGAACATTATTATCATCATTATTATAACATTAGTATTATCATCAAGGACATTATTATCATCAATAACAGTATCATCATCAATCATCAAATAACATTATTATCATAATCAATAACATTATTATAATCATCAATACACATTATCATCATCATCAATAACATTATTACATCATTAATAACATTATATCATCAAGAATAAAAATTATTATCATCATTAATAGGCATTATATCATCAATAACATTATTATCATCATTAATAACATTATTATCAATCATCAATAACATTATTAGCATCATCAATAACATTATTAATATACATCAATAACAATATTATCATCATAATAACATTATTATCATAATCAATAACATTATTATTATCATCAATAACATTATTATTATCATCAACATTCAACAACAACAAATGGCCATGATGACATCATACACCACCATCGTTAAACATTGAATAGGCTCTGAGATTTACACCTACGTCTAACATCGACGGTCTGGGCCTCGATGTAGTAGTCAAGTTCCTGTTTCAGGCTGATAGGTGGACTGGGGTTCCTCAGGAACAGGGGGACTGGCCTCCAGCAGAGGAGAACCATTCACATGGTCAATATCCACAAACTCCTCCCCGTCAGGCAGGAGGGTCTGGGTGGTCAGGGCCCAGTCAGGGATGGGGCGGGAAGGGGTGGGCAGGAGGTGGAGTGGAGGGGTGGGTGGGAAATGAAGTGGAGGGGTGGGCAGGAGGTGGAGTGGAGGGGTGGGTGGGAAATGAAGTGGAGGGGAGGGTGGGAGGTGGAGTGGAGGGGCGGGTGGGAGGTGGAGTGGAGGGGCGGGTTGGGAGGTGGAGTGGAGGGGTGTGCGAAGATGGAGTGGAGGGGCGGGTGGGAGAGTGGAGTGGAGGAGTGTGCAGGAGGTGGATGTGGAGGAGTGGGTGGGAGGTGGAGTGGAGGAGTGTGCAGGAGGTGGAAGTGGGGGGCGGGTGGGAGGTGGAGTGGAGGGGTGTGCAGGGGGTGAGTGGAGGGGCGGGTGGGAGGTGGAGTGGAGGGGTGTGCAGCGGGTGTGTGTGTCAGGTTCAGGTGCTGTGTGGTCTTCTGATCTGTGGTAGAGAGGCTGGTTTGCTCCTGTGGTGGGTGGTGGGAGAATCTAGGGTGAGAGGGTTGTTTGGTTTGCTCTTTAGTGTGTGTGGGGTGATCTCTATCGTGTGTTGGATGCTGGGTGTTTTGTGTAGTGGGGTATTTGGTATGATCCTTAGTGTAGTGTGGAGTGATCCCTATCGTCTGTTGGTGCTGGGTGGTTTGGTCCTTCCCATGTGTAGGTGGGATCTGGTCTGATCCTTAGTATGAGTCGAGAGATCTTTATCCTGCGTGGTAGGCTGGAGGGGTAGTCTGTGTGCTGTGTAGAAGAGTCTATGTGAATGTGCAGTGCGGTCTCCTACTGTCCCTCCTGCCTGGGCTGGTCTGGCTCCTGGCTGGCTCCACGGTTCGGGTGTAACAGTCACCTGTCCTCCACCCCAGGCCCCACCAGGGGAGCCTCAATGGCTCCAGGGCTTGCCAGGGCTGGTGAATCTGGGGTCTTCAGTGGGTACACATCCTGGGCCGAGCCTTCCTCTTCTGTCGACGTAGACCCTCAAAGTCTCCTACCTCGGTCTGTGAGGGAGTTTGTGTGTCTTTGGTGTAAGTGTAGTGTGTGTGAGATGAAGCGTGTGTTGACGCTCTCTGCCCCTCCAATCTCTGTCTCGCCGTGACCACACCTGGTTTGGCTATCTAAGGCTGGGGTGGGCCGGGTAGCATCTGCTGAGCCTCCTGGGTAAGGCCGCCCGACCCCTCGTGTCCTGCATAGGGGAAGATGCCATCTGGGGAAGTATCGGGGAACCAGGGGATGAGGCTGAGACTGGGAAGAGACTAGGAAAGAGACTGGGGAAGAGACTGAGGAAGAGCCTGGGGAAGAGACTGGGGAAGAGACTGGGGAAGGGACTGGGGAAGAGACTGAGGAAGAGACTGAGGAAGAGACTGGGGAGAGACCGGGGAAGAGACTGGGGATGTGTGTAGGGAAGAAGGGGATGTTTCTTTGGAGCTCTCTGTCTTTCCTCCTGTCTGTGTCCTCTCTCTGTCTGTATATCGGTCTGTGACTGAAGTTGTGTGTCTGTCTGTGTCTCTGTATTGTGTCTCTGTCTCTGTCTGTGTCTGTGTCTCTGTCTGTGTCTCTGTCTTGTCTCTGTCTGTGTCTCTGTCTGTGTCTCTGTCTGTGTCTGTGTCTCTGTTCTGTGTCTCTGTCTGTACGCTGTCTGTGTCTGAAGTTGTGTGACTTGTCTGTGTCTCTGTCTGTGTCTCTGTCTGTAGTTGTGGTCTCTGTCTGTAGTTGTGTCCTCTGTCTGTAGTTGTGTCTCTGTCTGTAGTTTGATATCCCCTAATGCTGGGCGTTGGCTGCACACTAGATTAGTTCCAGCTCCATCCCCAGTACTGCTACTTTTACTCAGCACCTATACTGTACATACATGCATGCTCACATGCATACACCCAATAACATGTGCATTCACCCTCGTACTGTATCTGTAACAGTACATACACAAATATCATGCTAAACAAACACACTGACAGCCACACCTGGAGAGCCACATCTGTGTTCTGATGCTAGTGGGCCAGAGGAGAGAGAGCAAGGACAGAATCAGTCCATTATTTTATTAGAAAGATGTTGCAGCTGTGGTGAACTGGATCAATGCAGGCTGTACTAACCACTGGCATGGACCAAACCAACTCTTTATCCAATACAGCGCTGATCGTTGACAAGTTTGTGTATGTTTGTGTTTGTGTGTGTGAGCATGTGTGTATGTAAGCGCGTGTGTTTGTGAGCATGTGTGTATGTAAGCGCGTGTATGTGTGAGCGTGTGTATGTATGCGTGTGTGTGTGTGAGCATCTGTGTGTGTGTGTGTAGCCAGTGACAGGGGTATGATAAGTTAATAAAGCTGATCTGAAGCTCGCTGATGATAGACGCACCCTGAGGCCTTGACTAAAAGTCATTTCATTGTCAATTGCACTCAAGGTCCAACTGAAACTTCCTCCTTTAACCCATCCCCTCTGAATCTGAGAGGGCGTTACCTGCCTTGCTCACGGGCAGAAATACAGATTTTTCACCTTGTTGGCTCAGGGATTCAACTGGTCAACCTTTCGGTTACTGGCCCAGTGCTCTAACCGCTTGGCCACCTGCCGGCCCATAACCCCCCACCTGACACACATCACAGACATGCTCAGTCTACCAGTCTTGCTTTAACCCTTTATAATGTTTGCATGTTTCTCTAGACATTATAAATGATGATGTAACAAACACCTGCTCGTTCAGCCTGTACGATATGAATAACACTGGTCATTCCCTTGCAACGAACTTAGCAACAAGACCCACGGGAAACCCGCAAAACAGACCTGAGAAGGGATTTTTGCTGTCACGTTCTGACCTTTATTTCCTTTGTTTTTGTCTTTATTTAGTATGGTCAGGGCGTGAGTTGGGGTGGGCAGTCTATGTTTGTTTATCTATGTTTTTCTATTTCTGTGTTTGGCCTGATATGGTTCTCAATCAGAGGCAGGTGTTAGTCATTGTCTCTGATTGGGAACCATATTTAGGTAGCCTGTTTTGTGTTGGGTGTTGTGGGTGGTTGTCTTCAGTCTTCGTGTGTCTGCACCAGATAGAACTGTTTCGGTTTTGTTTATGTTCACCTTTATTGTTTTGTATTTCTTAGTGTTCAGTTTATGTTTGATAATAAACGTGATGGACACTTACCACGCTGCACCTTGGTCCTCTTCTTCTCCTCCAGACGACAACCGTTACATTTGCAGATTGGCATTCGTCGTATCAAGTGTCTCATCATTAAATTATGTCAACACATGATGTGTTGCTTTTCATAACATATTGAACCCGTTCAACATTCTACAGTAGAACACTCAGAAGAAACTTCAAGAAGAATGGAACTACTCTAAACAACTATTCAGAATTCTAATTCTATGACAACAGCTCATCCAAGCCAGCAGCATGCCGGATCATGGTTTTCTGACATAGCATTGTGGACCCACTAACATACACAAATCTTGCAAAGTCCCAAAACTACAAAGAGGGTTCAGTATGGAGCTACAGTCCCTTAATGATGTAATACATGCTCTTCTATTCTCCACTAACACAGGTGGATCAATGTGGGTGAATGCATGTGAGGGTGTGTGTGTGTTTGGCCTAGAGAACAGGGGAACTTGTGAGGGTTTCCAAAGCGGATAATGAGCTCCAACTGTGAGTCTGTGAGCTCATTCAGTCAGGGACCTTTCTAAACCAGCTGGAGCTCTTTCTCTTTTACAGTCCACCCTTCGTTTTAGTTTCTCTCTCTAACTCTCTCACTCTGTTTCGATCTCTTTCGCCCTCTGTTTCTCTCTCTTCTCCTCTAATTTTGTGCAATTTGTTTAATCTCTGTGGATGTTGTTAGCCATTGATTCATCTGTTAATCATTGATTCCTCTCTCTCCCACAGACACGGAGGTGTGTGAGTATGGCTGGCAGAAGTTCGAGAGCCATTGTTATAAGTACATCACCCACCGTCGGACATGGGATGCTGCCGAGAGAGAGTGTCGTGTCCAAGGAGCCCACCTAGCCAGTGTCCTGTCACAGGAGGAGCAGCTGTATGTCAACCGTAAGTCCCGCCTCCCTTAGGTTGTCATTAGTCACAGGTAACAGGTCCAGGTTAGGGTCAGAGGGTAGAGAGTATGGAGCGTAGAGATATTGTGTGTCATATGTAGCACTCAGGACTCCATAATGAAACTGTTTTGATGAGTCTGCACAACAAACTGTAAAAGACTGATGTTTGTGCAACATGCAGCTCAGGCTGTGGTAACAACATGACAACAGTTTTCCTAACTAGTTTATTGGGGACAGTTCAGAGTAGGGGGGACTCATACCCTAGGGCTGCTTACTTACTGTACAGTAAGTACCCCCTCTGATTTGGTCTGTATCATTCATACACACACCGCAAACTACCCACTGGGCACAAACGTCAGCTCAACGTCTAGTTTTTATTTACATTTGGAGTTGTCAGCTAACGTGAATTCAGCGTAAAATCAACACATTTCACCATGTCATTGGTTTTAAAAGTTGGGTGACAAAAATATCCAATCAGTTTTCCACATGGATTCAACATCATCACATAAAATCTTTGGTTGAAATGACGTGTAAACAACGTTGATTCAACCAGAAAGGGGGAAAGAGGGAGAGATCGGCAATGTTTTGGGCCTTAGAAAGCAGCCTTTGGGAACAGGAAGCTGGTGATTCACACATCTTAAAATGTATTTGTGATTTGCTGTTGTAGAGTTAGACAGATGCAGTCTTAACTGTTGTTTCTCACCCCCAGGTCTGGGCCATGACTACCAGTGGATCGGTCTGAACGACAAGATGTTTGAGAGAGACTTCCGCTGGACAGACGGCAGCATCATGGTAAAACAGGAGAAAATCCCCTGATAAGATTCACTACATGGTAAAAAGTATGTGGACACCCCTTCAGATGACTGGATTCGGCTATATCAGCCACACCCGTTGCTGACAGGTGAATAACATCCAGCACACAGCCATGCAATCTCCATAGACAAACATTGGCAATAGAATAGCCCGTACTGAAGAGCTCAGTAACTTTCAGTGTGGCACCGTCATAGGATGCCACCTTTCCAACGAGTCAGTTCATCAAATTTCAACTGTAAGTGCTGTTAATGTGAAGTGGAAACGTCACAAAGTGGTTGGCCATACAAGCTCACAGAACGGGACCGCCGAGAGTTGAAACGCGTAGCGTGTAAAAATCGTCTGTCCTTGGTTGCAACACTCACTACCGAGTTCCAAACTGCCTTTGGAAGCAACGTCAGCACAATAACTGTTCGTTGGGAGCTTCATGAAATGGGTTGCCATGGCCGAGCAGCCACACACAAGTCTAAGATCACCATGTGCAATGCCAAGCGTCGGCTGGAGTGGTGGAAAGGTCGCCGCCGCCATTGGACTCTGGAGTAGTGGAATCACGCTTCACCATCTGGCAGTCCGACGGACGAATCTGGGTTTGGCGGATTCCAGGAGAAAGTTACCTGCCCGAATGCAGTGCCAACTGTAAAGTTTGGTGGAGGAGGAATAATGGTCTGGGGCTGTGTTTCATGGTTCGGGCTAGGTGCTTCCAACTTTGTAGTAACAGTTTGTGGAAGAACTTGACTGGCTTGCACAGAGCTCTAACCTCAACACTATCGAACACCTTTGGGATGAATTGGAACGCCGATGGCCTAATCGCCCAACATCAGTGCCCGATCTCACTAATGCTGTTGTGGCTGAATGGAAGGAAGTACCCACAGCAATATTCCAACATCTAGTGGAAAGCCTTCCCAGAAGAGTGGAGGCTGTTATAGCAGCAAAGTGGGGACCAACTCCATGATTTTGGAATGAGACGTTCGACGAGCAGGCTTCCACATACTTTTGGCCATGTAGTGTATGATATGATGTGATATGGGTGTTACAAATGGTTTTAAGACACAAACACACACACACACACATACTACGCAGAGAATGTCTAGCTGTTTTCCCTGTATGAAGTATGAGCTGAGATATGGAGTAAGGACAGTGTGTGTGTGTTTGTGTGTGTGTGTGTTGCTACGCACACACAGCCACAAGAGAGAGACACAGATGATACTGTTGAAACAATGTTGTTTTTTAACGGCGTTATCGCTCAGTACTGCAAGACACAACCTTGTTCAGTTCTAAGTGTACATGTGTGTGTTTGAGTTAACATGCATTGATGCATAGCTGTAGCCGTTTGGACCAGGGACACTGCAACAAAAAAATCCTAAAGAAGAGAAGGGGGAGGCGGGGAAAATTGGGGAGAATTCCCCCTGTCCCAATGCCAGAGGGTGGTGCTGGTGGTCGGTGGTTAGCTAAACATCTGGTTCAGTTTCACAGTAGAGATTACAGGTCTGGCTCACTGAGGTGGAGCAATAGCGCCCCCGTATGACCTCTTTGTGTATTACAGCCACATGCTAACTCCACCTCAGCACTGTTCTGTCACAGTAGGAGTCTCCACTGGGTTCTTTCCCCTAGAGGCTGTTCTAAGTAAAGCTTCTGACAGCTTACAGAAAAGCAGGGTTAACAAAGGAATCTTGTTTATAAACCGATAGGCTTGTTAAAAGGTACTGTCATCTGGTTCCTATAGTGGCTAGTGATGAATGAGATGGGTAAAGAAGTTACAATGAGATTCCTCCCTATGTTATACAGTGACTACCTTATAGGTCAGGTATACTGTGAATGATGATCTTATACAGTAAGGGCTGTGTGAGCTATCAGGGTAACTGTGGAGCTGCTAATGAATATGACTGTAGTAAAAAGGTCTAAACTTTTGGGATGATGAGAGTGTGTGATTGTTTGTTTGCAGCAATATGAGCACTGGCGTCCCAACCAGCCAGACAGTTTCTTCCAGTCTGGAGAGGACTGTGTGGTGATGATCTGGCATGAGGGAGGACAGTGGAACGATGTACCCTGCAACTACCACCTCACCTTCACCTGCAAGAAGGGCACAGGTAACACAAACACAAATGGGTCAATTCCAGTTCAATTCCAGTCAATTCAGAAAGTAAACCAAATTTCAATTTTTCTCGTTGAAAAACATTGAAGAGAATTGGCATGGGTCCTCAGATCCTCAAAAGGTTTTACAGCTGCTCCATCGAGAGCATCCTGACTGGTTGCATCACTGCCTGGTATGGCAACTGCTCGGCCTCCGACCGCAAGGCACGACAGAGGGTAGTGCGTACGGCCCAGTACATCATCGGGGCAAAGCTTCCTGCCATCCAGGACCGCTATACCAGGCGGTGTCAGAGGAAGGCCCTAAAAATTGTCAAAGACTCCAGGCACCCTAGTCATAGACTGTTCTCTCTGCTACCGCACGGCAAGCGGTACCGGAGCAAAAGTCTAGTCCAAGAGGCTTCTAAACGGCTTCTACCCCCAAGCCATAAGACTCCTGAACACGCTAATCAAATGGCTACCCAGACCATGCGCACACACACACACACACACACACACACACACACACACACACACACACACACACACACACACACACACACACACAACACACACACACACACCACACTAACGCCGTCTCTCTCCTCCCTCCAGTCTCTTGCAGCCAGCCCCCATTAGTGAAGGATGCCTGTGTGTTTGGTTCTATGAAGCCTCGTTATGAGATCAACAGTCTGGTTCGTTACCACTGTAAAAACGGCTTCATACAGAGACATGTCCCTACCATCCGCTGCCGTGACAATGGCCAATGGGACAGCCCCAAGATCACCTGTATGAGCCGTGAGTACCTTCCATTTCCGCTGTCTCAATGCTACCGGAACTGACTACAGCCACCAACTAATCAGGGCCTTGATGCAACGACATTAACAATCTCTGCTTTTGTTTTTTCAGCCGCTACCTACCAGAAGGCTTTCGTTTCTAGGCAACGTACCGATAATCACAATCATAACCAGAATCAGTACAATAACAACAATCAAAACCAGCACCAATACAACTATCGAAACCAACAATACAACTATCGAAACAAACAATACAACAATTAAAACAACAAGACAAACAGAAGAACGACAACCAGCAACGTCAGGGCAGCCGTAACCAGCAGCAACAGAGCCAGAGAGAGATGAGACATCAACACTAATCTGATCTCTGGTCAGTCCTTAAAAGCGCAGATAAGGTTGCAAAATTCCAGTAACTTTCCCAAAATTCCAAAGTTTTCCAGAAATCTGGTTGGAGGATTCTGAATTTCCTGGCTTATTCCCTCCTGATTCCAGGACTTATTCCGGGCTTCCTGATTCCAGGACTTATTCCGCTCCTGATTCCAGGACTTATTCCCTCCTGATTCCAGGACTTATTCCCTCCTGATTCCAGGACTTATTCCCTCCTGATTCCAGGACTCTTCCAACTGGGATTTCTGGAATTGTGAGTAATGTACTAATCCCAGACCAAGTCAGATCGGATCCAAGGGGCTAGCTAGGGCCAGACCCATTGACATACATTCAGAACTATTTATAAATATGTATAGCTATGGCTCTGGATAGGGACATGCGGTATTTCACAAGGCATAATCATAATCAGCAAGCTAACTCTGATCAACTCTGATATAACACAGGTTTAATAAACATTGTTACATAGAGTATTGTTGTGTCTTTGACTATGCCTGTTCGATTGCTATGACATGCTATTCTATAAATTAATTTATCCGCAATTAATATTACCTGATTGAACTAATCATGTAAATATTAATTAACTAGATAGGGACACCACGAAATAATATTTATAGAGCTGTTATCTTTCGAATAAACTCTTAAAGATTTTGTAATATTT
The DNA here is from genome assembly GCF_002910315.2 of Salvelinus sp. IW2-2015. Lineage (NCBI taxonomy): Eukaryota > Metazoa > Chordata > Actinopteri > Salmoniformes > Salmonidae > Salvelinus > Salvelinus sp. IW2-2015. The sequence continues at coordinate 28,621,989 of NC_036842.1, forward strand.
TACTAAATAGCCGTCACATTAATCGTCATTATATTCAGTCTCATCTGAAAGTTGTAAGTCCTTGATTATCTGCAAGAATCCTGGCTAACAAGTTGAATCAGCAATACAAAATTGGGTTTAATTATTTATTTACTAAATACCTAACTAATCACACAGAATCACACATATACAATTAGATCATAACCACAGAAAACGTCCCTAGCGGGCGGAATAGATATGACAGCTTGTTACACAAAGGGAAGGGGCGGGATTTTAGTGAAAGAGCGGGAGATTGGAACATAGGCGAGCTGTGCTCTCGTAAATCAGTATCTGATGCATTCTAAATTACCGCCCATTTGAGAAAGAAAATGCAATACATATTTACTCTGAGCTGCGCTTCAGTAGGTTGGTGGTAGATGGAAGAACGTATCGCCAACCCGAGTCCTCTGTCCTTTGGAGAATGTCTCTGGTTGTCACGGGATACTTTGTAGTAACGTTGTGTGTGGAAGACGGGATACTCGGACTGTCCTTCCTAACCTGCGTTTGTAGCAGCTGTTGCCAACTCAACGGCTAGGAGATATCACTTCTGTAGTGAACACGAGTTCAAAGTTCATACCATTCACAATCAAAGTCCATGCTGATGTTGGCCTAGTTCTGTAGTTATTGTCTGAACCATCTTGACATCGGATCGTCATCCAAAATGTACCCGGAACAGGAAGTTACATTTTTGTCACTGGCTTTATATAGTGGAGGTAGAGGGGTGTGTCTGAAAAGTCTATTACCCAGGTCTCTTCACAGGGGCGTGCCCCTGGTTGAGCAGGAGCCAAATTTATGAKAACACAGATCTCTCATTTGGAAGGTAAAATTACATTTCACCTCTTCACAAACAATGTCATATTCAAACATTTGAATTAAACAACAATTCCATGTGAATCCGATACCTCTGACGTTTAGACTTTTCACAGTAGCGTTTATGTCATTCTATCATTGATGAGAATGTGTCAGAGGGCAACCGAACTGACATAATATACCTTAAGTACCACCGCATATGTACAGTTGGTTGGATTACCAGAATATAGTTCATTTCCCCCAACTTCTGATGTTACCCAGAATCTCTATGTTAACCCATGGGTTTCCTTATGTCACATCAGTTATAGTGGGGAGAGAGAAAAAGGGGGAAAGAGGTATTTATGACTGTCGTAAACCTACCCCCAACCCAACGTCATGACAGTATTGAGTCCATTTCAAATTCAACTAGGACAAATTAAGTTTCAGAATATTTTTGAAGTTAGTTGGCTAACTTGATCTTGATCTTGCTTAGTGAAATCCACCCCAGATCACGTCTGATTCTTCCTACAACAACACACAGTGTCTTAATGGTTAACACAGCAACAGGGTCCATCTCTAGAACAGGAGAGCTTTTCTATGCCTGCTCTAGAGGGACACATCTCAATCCAATGCTTTCTGAAAATGTCCATTTGATCCTGTTTCTTTCTCCTGATAAATAATCCACTGAAAAGACATATAAAATATATAATTGTCTCACTACTAGAATGTCTGCCTGTGCCCTGGTGACAAGTTTGCAATTATTCCAGTGAAAGAGACCCTAGTTTATTATTTGGAATAATGAGCATTCACATAATCACATCAGCAAGTTGGGAAGGTTTATATGAATCATTCCATATTTTCTGCTCACAGAATGGAAGATAGAAGTTGGTTGTTCTCATATACAACCCCCCCCCCCCCCCCCACCCCCCCCCCCCCCCCCCCCCCCCCCCCCCCCCCCCCCCCCCCCCCCCCCCTTCAGAACAGCTTCAATTCATCTGGGCATGGACTCTTGTTGAAAGCGTTCCATGCTGGCCCATGTTGACTCCAATGCTTCCCACAGTTGTGTCAAGTTGGCTAGATATCCTTTGGGTGGTGGACCATTATTGATAAATACGGAAAACTGTTGAGTGTTAAAAACCCAGCAGCGTTTCAGTTCTTGACACAAACCAGTGCACATACTACCATACCCTGTTCAAAGGCACTTACATTTTTTGTCTTGCCCATTCACCCTCTGAATGGCACACATACACAATCCATGCCTCAAGGCTTAAAAATCCTTCTTTAACCTGTCTTTTCCCCTTCATCTACACTGATTTAAGGGGATTTAACAGGTGACATCAATAAGGGACCATAGCTTTCACCTGGATTTACCTGGTCAGTCTATGTCATGGAAAGAGCAGGTGTTCTTAGTGTTTTGTATACTCAGTGTAGACTTGGTTCAATATTGTGCATACAGGCAAGGCAGTATGTCATGTGAATTCATTTTATGTAAAAAAGAAAAAAAAAGGAGCCACATGTTTATCACCATCTTTGGTCAATTAAAAAGTCACTATGAAGTGCAATCATTGTTCATGACAAGTGCCTGTTAACATATGGAGCATAGAACTTATATCTGTGACAGTCACCTCCTGCAGTGGCTCTCCAGCGTATTAAAAAACATCAGTAATACCTTCATCTTAAAGATAATGTTTTTAAAAGGGAGTGTTTACCAAAAAAATATTCTTATACAAACACTATGTATACAATGATAAAGAGGGAAAATATAGAGTATAATGAATGTCAGGTATGTGGGTGAACGTGTGCTGTGGCTAGAGACCTGACTCATAAGATAGAGGATAAAAGTTATATATGAAGACATATCCATTTAATTTATTGTATATGTTACACCAATGAATGGACTGTGATACTGTTAAAGGTCATGAGAACTGAAGGGATTTTTACAACAATGACTTCTTTTGCTGCTTACAGAAATCTGTCTTGTTGTACGTTGCAGAGAAAGACCCTAACCTTACATTATGTCTCCTTTCAGTTCTTTATGTTGCACACGACCTGTTTAGTAAAGTTAAACAATCCAGATATCTGAGCTGTTACCGTGCTAGGCAGGGGGTTGACCTGTACCCGAGAATCACCCCAAACTGCTCTCAACAGAACCAACTTTGAGAAAAAACTCAGGTCGTGTTCCCCTGCTCAGACAATGCATGTATCAACCAATGGATGCGTGCCAGATCATTGACTGTGCCGTTAGGCGCCAGATTGCTGTAACATATGAATTTGTTGGCTGATACGTAAAATACCTATCCAGGCACATCTAAGCAGAGTAACACAACCTCAAAGACACTTGAACTATGACCTTTTAGAAATACAAATGATTTCTTTTTACGTAAGGAACATTATTGGTCCCCAAAAAATAGCTCAAATACTTTTTCAGTATATCCTGTTACTATCGTCTGTAAAATATCTGTATAAATCAATTGCTCCTGATTAAGCATGAACAACAGTACAAAGAGGAGACTGTATTGAACGTTTATCGGCTAATATCGCTGTTCCTCAGTTAGAGGATTCTGCTGCATTTGTCTTCTTTGTTTACTGCTTTCATACATTCTGTTTGCTCTGTTTTATCATCCATGTCTGTTTCTACCCAGAGAGTGTTGGGGATACTGTATCGGAGGAGGCAGTGGGAATGTGATTTATCAGAGAATACTTTGTCTGTTTTTATGTTTATGTTTATGTTGTGTATGTCGCCAAAGACCCACTAATAATGTACCTATACACCATCGCAACTTCTGCTGTGTGTGCAATAAAAATATTATAACGGATTTCATCCTTGTGTATCAATGTTCTCTCGCTTCATATCTCAATGCAGAAGATTAGTCATTACATGCACTGGAGCTTGTTGAAAATTATACAAATATTGTCTTTACCTGCAATAAGTATTGATTACCAACAGAGGGAGACACTGTACTTTATTTTAGAGAGTGGGGATGCATTCTAATGTATAATGCTTAAAGAGTGATGATATACTCTCACAATGTGTATGAACAAATAAGTGACTGAAGTGAGTGAATGAGTCTATCTTTCCTGTCTGTCTGTCAGTCCAGCCCTGCTGTATGTCCTGGCAACAGCTGAAGGCTGGGTGGGGGACATGAAAATAGCCCTTTGCTCTGGAAACCAGCATGAAAATATGAAACGCCGCCAGCAAACCAACCACCCTCATGACGTCATCCAGCTTCTAAAACAATCTGCTGCTTTGAAAGCCATTTTTCAGTAACAAGATCAAGGAACAGAACAGGAATACCACGAAAAGACACCTGTGTACTTCTGTAATTCCTCAAACTGGCAGGAAAACACTTATGCAAACGTCCCCCACGTTTGGAAACACGTGCATTACTGAGGGCCTGCATGTGTGTGTTGGTACCCCTATCCTCCTACTATATCCCCTAACCCTATCCTCCTACTATATCCTCTACCCCTATCCTCCTACTATATCCCCTAACCCTATCCTCCTACTATATCCTCTACCCGTTTCCTCCAACTATATCTTCTACCGCTATCCTCCGACTAAATTCTCTATCGCTATCCTCTACCGCTATCCTCCTACTATATCTTCTACCCATATCCTCCTACTATATCCCCTAACCCTATCCTCCTACTATATCCTCTACCGCTATCCTCCTACGCAATCCTCTACCCGTTTCCTCCAACTATATCCTCTACCTCAATGCTCCTACTATATCCTATTCCCCTATCCTCCAACTAAATCCTCTATCACTATCCTCTTACGATATCCTCTACCCCTATCATCCAACTATATCCTCTACCCCAAGGGCTAATACTATATCCTCTACCCATCCTCCTACAATATCCCCTACCCCTATCATCCAACTATATCCCCTACCCCTATCCTCCTACTATATCCTCTACCCCTATCATCCAACTATATCCTCTACCCCAAGGGCTAATACTATATCCTCTACCCCATCCTCCTACAATATCCCCTATCCTCCTACTTTATCCTCTACCCCGTCCTCCTTCAATATCCCCTACCCCTATCCTCCTACTATATCCTCCTATATCCCCTACCCCTATCCTCTTACCAAATCCTCTACCACTATCCTCCTACTATATCCTCTACCCCTATCCTCTTAACAAATCCTCTACCACTATCCTACTACTATATCCTCTACCCATATCCTCCTACTATATCCTCTACCCCTATCCTCCTACTATATCCTCTACCCCTATCATCCCACTATATCCTCTACCCCTATCATCCCACTATATCCTCTACCCCTATCCTCTCCTACCTACTATATATCCTCTACCCCTATCATCCCACTATATCCTCTACCCCTATCCTAATACTATATCCTCTACCACTATCCTTCTACTTTATCTATATCCCTATTCTCCTACTATATCCTCTAAACCTATCATCCAACTATATCCCCTACCCCTATCTTTCTACTATATCCTCTACCCCTATCATCCATCTATATCCTCTACCCAAGGGGGAATCAAATCAAATGTATTTATATAGCCTTCTTACATCAGCTGATATCTCAAAGTGCTGTAGAGAAACCCAGCCTAAAACCCCAAACAGCAGGCAATGCAGGTTAGAAGCACGGTGGCTAGGAAAAACTCCCTAGAAAGGCCAACACCTATGAAGAAATCTAGAGAGGAACCAGGCTATGAGGGTGGCCAGTCCTCTTCTGGCTGTGCCGGGTGGAGATTATAACAGAACATGGCCAAGATGTTCAAATGTTCATAAAATCCCAGCATGGTCAAATAATAATAATCACAGTAGTTGTCGAGGGTGCAGCAAGTCAGCACCTCATGAGTAAATGTCAGTTGGCTTTTCATAGCCGATCATTAAGAGTATCTCTACCGCTCCTGCTGTCTCTAGAGAGTTGAAAAAGCAGGACTGGGACAGGTAGCACGTCCGGTGAACAGGTCAGGGTTCCATATCCGCAGGCAGAACAGTTGAAACTGGAGCAGCAGCACGGCCAGGTGGACTGGGGACAGCAAGGAGTCATCATGCCAGGTAGTCCTGAGGCATGGTCCTAGGCTCAGGTCCTCCGAGAGAGAGAAGAGAAAGAGAGAAATTAGAGAGAGCATACTTAAATTCACACAGGACACCAGATAAGACAGGAGAAGTGCTCCAGATATAACAAACTGACCCTAGCCCCCCGACACATAAACTACTGCAGCATAAATACTGGAGGCTGATACAGGAGGGGTCAGGAGACACTGTGGCCCCATCCGATGATACCCCCAGACAGGGCCAAACAGGAAGGATATAACCCCACCGTCTTTGCCAAAGCACAGCCCCCACACCACTAGAGGGATATCTTCAACCACCAACTTACCATCCTGAGACAAGGCCGAGTATAGCCCACAAAGATCTCCGCCACGGCACAACCCAAGGGGGGGCGCCAACCCAGACAGGAAGATCACGTCAGTAACTCAACGCACTCAAGTGACGCACCCCTCCTAGGGACGGCATGAAAGAGCACCAGTAAGCCAGTGACTCAGGCCCTGTAATAGGGTTAGAGGCAGAGAATCCCAGTGGAGAGAGGGGAACCGGCCAGGCAGAGACAGCAAGGGCGGTTCGTTGCTCCAGAGCTTTTCCGTTGACCTTCACACTCCTGGGCCAGACTACACTCAATCATATGACCCACTGAAGAGATGAGTCTTCAGTAAAGACTTAAAGGTTGAGACCGAGTCTGCGTCTCTCACATGGGTAGGCAGACCATTCCATAAAAATGAAGCTCTATAGGAGAAAGCCCTGCCTCCAGCTGTTTGCTTAGAAATTCTAGGGACAATTAGGAGGCCTGCGTCTTGTGACCGTAGCGTATGTGTAGGCATGTACAGCAGGACCAAATCGGAAAGATAGGTAGGAGCAAGCCCATGTAATGCTTTGTAGGTTAGCAGTAAAACCTTGATATCCTCTTCTACTATCCTACTAAATCCTCTTCCCCCATCATCCTACTATATCCTCTACCGCTATGCCTCTACTTCATCGTCTACACATTTTCTCCTACTATATTCTCTACCCCTATCCTCCTAATATATCCTCTACACTCTCTTCCTACTATATCCCCTACCTCTATCTTCCTACTGCAAACTCGACACCTATCCTTTTACTTTATCCTATTCCCCATCCTCCTACTTATTCCTCTACCCCTATCCTCCTACTATATCATCTACCCTATCCTACTTCTATATCCCCTACCTCTATCCTCCTACTGTATACCCTACCCCTATCCTACTTTATCCTCTTCCCCATCCTCCTACTTATTCCTCTACCCCTATTATCCTATCTATATCAACTACCCCTATCCACCTACTATATCCTCTACCCGTATACTCCTACTACATCCTCTACCCCTATCCTCCTACTGTTTCCCCCACCCCTATCCTCATACTATATCCTCTACCCGTATACTCCTACTACATCCTCTACCACTATCCTCCTACTATATCCTCTTCCCGTATCCTCCTACTATATCTTCTATCACTATCCTACTACTATATCCTCTACCCATATCCTCCTACTATATCTTCTATCACTATCCTCCTACTATATCCTCTACCCCTTTCCACCTACTATATCCTCTTCCCCATCCTCCTACTTATTCCTCTACCCCTATCCTCCTATATCCTCTACCCCTATCCACCTACTATATCCTCTACCCGTATACTCCTACTACATCCTCTACCCCTATCCTCCTACTGTTTCCCCCACCCCTATCCTCCTACTATATCCTCTTCCCCAATCCCCCTACTATATCTTCTCTCCATATCCTCCTACTATATCCTCTACCCCTTTCCACCTACTATATCCTCTTCCCCATCCTCCTACTTATTCCTCTACCCCTATCCTCCTATATCCTCTACCCCTATCCACCTACTATATCCTCTACCCGTATACTCCTACTACATCCTCTACCCCTATCCTCCTACTGTTTCCCCCACCCCTATCCTCCTACTATATCCTCTTCCCGTATCCTCCTACTATATCTTCTATCACTATCCTCCTACTATATCCTCTACCCCTTTCCACCTACAATATACTCTACCCCTATCATCCTAACATATTGTCTACCTGTATCCACCTACTAGGTGCTCCGTGGGATTTTCAAAGTTTTGGATATTTTTTTATAACTCAACCCTGATCTGTGCTTCTCCACAATTTTGTCCCTGACCTGTTTGGAGCGCTCCTTGGTCTTCATGGTGCTGCTTGCTTGGTGGTGCTCCTTGCTTAGTGGTGTTGCAGACTCTGGGGGCTTTCAGAACAGGTGTATATATACTGAGATCATGTGACAGATCATGTGACACTTAGATTGCACACAGGTGGACTTTATTTAACTAAATATGTGACTTCTGAAGGTAATTGGATGCACCAGATTGTTTTTAGGGGCTTTATAGCAAAGGGGGTGAATACATATGCACGCACCACTTTTCCATTTTTTATTATAATTTTTTTCATTTCACTTCACCAATATGGACAATTTTGTGTATGTCCATTACATGAAATCCAAATAAAAATACATTTAAATTACAGGTTGTAATGCAACAAAATAGGGAAAACACCAAGGGGGATGAATACTTTTGCAAGGCACTGTAGGTGGATGTAGTGGCGCCCTCTGGTGTCCCTGGGTGGAGGTGGACACCAGGGGTTGGGCCCCCCTCCCTGGGTCAGCCTCAGCCCTCTCCGGCTCCTCCCCCCATATCCCTGGGGAAGAGAGCTGGCTGGAGTGGCCCCCGTCCCCAGGGGTCAGCCCACCCAGTCTCTGGAGCAAGACTCTAGACAGAGTCTCTGAGTTAGAGCATTTTTTAAATTATTACATTTTTTACCTTTATTTAACTAGGCAAGTCAGTTAAAAAAAAATCTTATTTTCAATGACAGCCTAGGAACAGTGGCTTAACTGCCTTGTTCAGAGGCAGAACAACAGATTTTTACATTGTCAGCTCAGGGATTTGATCTTGCAACCTTTTGGTAACTAGTCCAACGCTCTAACCAGTAGGCTACCTGCCACCCCATTAACAACCCCTGTAAATCCACACTGGACAGGTGTAATGAACGCGTGTTAAAATGGCCTGTAATGGCCTGTAATCACCTGTAAATGCACACTGAACAGGTGTAACAGGGGGGAATATACACGGCTGTGACTATAACCGAAGATAATTCTCTTGGGAGGTAACATTTGGTTGTGAGGTATTCTAGGTCGGGTGAACAAAATGACTTGAGTTCCTTTATGTTATCACAATCACACCATGTGTAGTTAATCATGAAACATACACCCCCGCCCTTCTTCTTCCCGGCTATATGTAATAACACACAAAAATGACTTGGCTAACAATGTAAGAAATAACACTGCAAAGTTGCCTAGGGGCTAGAAGCATGGCTGCCCTCTCTATCGGCACCATTTTATATATTGACTACGTCTGTCCTAGCTCGCTCATTAATGTCTTAATCGAAATTACGGATTGCATCTTATCCGCTTGTCGTCCCCTTATGCCATAGTTTGTGTATCTCAACTGTCAGTAGGAACCACATTTGTTTAAGCAAGTCAGCCATATCAGCTATGTTTTTTTAAAGGCAGTAAATGAGGCTGAATGAACTGTTTCACTGAATGGGGCTCAATGAGAAATAGTTAATGACAAATCACAATTAACCTTCTAAGACAGGGGTGGGCAATTCCAGTCCTTGAGGACCTGATTGGTGTCACAGTTTTGCCCCAGCCCCAGCTAACACACCTGATTCCACTAATCACCTAATCATGAACTTCAGTTTAGAATGCAGTTTGATTAATCAGCTGTGTTTGCTAGGGATGGAGAAAAAGTATGACACCAATCAGGCCCTGAGGACTGGAGTTGCCCACCAGTGTTCTAAGATGACATGGTAGTTTGTCTAGATAGAGAATGGCAGATCTAGCTGTAAACAAAAATGGCTAGTCGTAATTCAGGCAATTCACTTAAAAACAAACAGTGGAAATAAAATGCAACTTTAAATATCTACTTGTAAAACATAAGATCTAGCATCACTTGTATATTTTGTACTCAAAAATAAAATAAAAATAAATAAATAAATAAAACACTGTTGCCAGGTGGCTACCACATGACACAATTGTGCAGAATGTCACAGTATTAACTTGCTGAAAATAGTCATACTAAGACAAAATATAAAGCTAACTGAACAAAAAAAAGTATATGGTTGTGATGCCTTTTTTGAAAAGTAAGCTCTTGATTAACTTAAGGTGCTTACATGGATACTGTCTGTAAGTGCCCTTGCAGATTGTAATGGTTTTAAATAAGATACTGTGGATTTGATCAACAGAAGGGTTGTCTTCCCTCTGGAAAGGGGACTGTGACCATTACAGAAGCTTAACTAAGCAATTCTACCATGCAGAGGACTGGGGAGAAATTTGACAGTGAACTGGAATTAGCAAAGCCAAATCATAGACTTTGGGTATAAAATACAATCTTTCATGGTGCATTTCAAAACAACCAAAACATTTTTACACTCAGTTAACACTAGGCTACATCTCTATACCAAAAATATACACAACAAACTATAAATCCTCAAAAATATGTCTAAATGCTATTTTTGAATGTCGTGGGTTTGAGGGAGATCGTTAATCCCATTTTTTTTAAACGTACGAAATCCAAAAATAAATACATTTAAACGTCAGAAATTATCGTTGTTAGAGCCGATTTGGACATATTTCTATAACAGACAGAACATACAGAGCTCCATGTACGTGTGTAAATATATGAATGTATAGGATGAAATATTAGGTACATACCTTTATGATTTATATTTACCTGATTGAGATATATTCCTTTGTTATTAGTGTACTTAGTTTTTAGCTCCCCCTCTTGCTCATTCATCGTACTGTGGTAAGTGTGTTAGTGACAGGATAAAGGCAAGAAGTTGGGGCTTCGGGGTAGACCTAGCTGGACAGGGGAGTGGTATAGCCTTTTGACCATACAGACACAAACAAACAAACACAAACAGGTCATATTATGTATTTTTCACATCAAGTAATCTATGCTTTAAGTTGATTGGAGAAGTATTTTTTGTTAGATATAAGAAGAATAAATATTTTTGTTGAACCATATCCCTGGATCTCATTGAATGTTTTGGCCGCTTGGGAACTTCAAATGTGGACTGTATGCGTCCGAAACAAACCCGCTTCAGGCTTGGGCAGTGGCTATGGTCAAGACGAAAGGAAGCCACTACAATCTTCAAAAATACGGAAGAATTCTTCCGAATTTTTTTCACCTGGGACGCATGCAGACGCCTTACCTCTGCCCCCCCAGCTTCCCATACTTACAGCCCTTACACCCAGCCCTGTCCCCCTGTACCAACCCTCAGCCTTTACTCCCACCCCCTTACATTGAATGTCTGACTTTCTGATTTGTAAATTTACTGCAGTGCCCAACATTGACCAGCAGGTAGCAATGATACTCTCTTCTCAGACTGTAAATTACAACCTGTTAGCTGCATTTGTTTTGTCAGGAGGGGATGGAAAAGCATTGAGACGATTTGTCATCGAAGCAATTTTACTCATGGGTCCAAAGATATAAGAGAAGCTAATATTGGTACGCACTGTTCAATCTTTACAGCCGAGAGCAATAATATGACTATAATTAAAGAACATCCCTACCATCTGCTGGCTGGATCGGTCTTCTTCATTGAATTGAAACAGTTTTAGATTTTAGAGATGATTAACTAAAATATGAAGACGGCACCATGCTGTATGATAGCATAAACCCTCTAATGTTCGTCACTAGTTAACAAATTCACAAACCCTACCCATTTTTTAATTTTAGCAGACGCTCTTATCCAGAGCGACACTGTAGTGAGTGCATTCATTATCATACCTTTTTAGTAATTTAGTAGTCAAAACCACAACCCTGGCGTTGCAAGCACTATGCTCTACCAACTGAGCTACATTTTTTAAATCAGATTTTAAACCTAACCCACACTGCTAACCTTATGCCGAACATTAATTAAAGTTTAAAACCCGAAATGTACGTTTTTGTTTTCATGACATTTTACGATAGACCTTTAGACAATTTTGACTTTGTGACTGGATTTTCTAATAACCAAAGAGGCAAGGGGGGAGGAGTTTACTCCAAGTGCCTGTGCAAAGGTGAAAGTGAAAGTTCTGTCTCAGTATAGGCCTGAGGTGCTGATTGTTCTGTTTAAACGAGTAGATATATATATAGTGAATATTAGAGTATGGTTATGGATTTAAATAAACTATTTTTAATCTGAAGTGGAGGACATGAAGACCAGTTAAGGTAAGAGGAGATCTCAGTATATTTCACTTTCCAAACTAGACACAGCAGTCCTGTTTTAAAACAATGAGGACTGGAGAAAGAGGAAGTGATGTTTGTATCTGTGTGATTGAGCAAAATAGAGAATTTGATTAATGGTAATTGTCACATCTGCTCCTGCAACGCCTTCCACTGCTCAGCCTGTGTCTCCTTGACCTGCTGCCACTCCCCCAGTACTCTCTCCCTCTCCCTCTCTCTCTCTCTCTCTCTCTCTCTCTCTCTCCTTCTCTCTCTCTCTCTCTCTCTCTCTCTCTCTCTCTCTCTCTCTCTCTGTGTGTGATTGTGTGGGCGGAGACAGGTGTGCTGGAGTCAGAGCAGATCCCCACCAGCTGCAACCTGTTCCATAATCATACCTCTACAAATACTAAGCCCTGCACTTCCATGCTGCCAGATCGTAATCTCTGCTCAGTCAGTCTACATTGCTAGCCGTTTGTTACACTTCAAATCCTGTTGTGCCTGTTTTCCTTGCCTGACGCTGTTTTCCTCTCCACTACAGTTCTGCCCGCTCTGACTCTGGTCCTGTCTCCAGTCCACGTCTCGGCATCCTGCTACTCTGTCCTGGATTCTCCACTCTACTACTCCCTTGGATTCCCTTCCGGACATGAATACCATGTTTCAACCCCTCTGTGTTTTCATAAATCAGTTGAAGTCAGAAGTTTACATACACTTAGATTGGAGTCATTAAACTCGTTTTTCAACCACTCCACAAATTTCTTGTTAACAAACTATAGTTTAGGCAAGTCGGTTAGGACATCTACTGTGTGCATGACACAAGTACTTTTTCCAACAATTGTTTACAGACAGATTATTTAACTTATAATCACTGTATCACAATTCCAGTGGGTCAGAAGTTTACATACACTAGGTTGACTGTGCCTTTAAACAGCTTGGAAAATTATGCCATGGCTTTAGAAGCTTCTGATAGGATAATTGACATCATTTGAGTCAATTGGAGGTGTACCTGTGGATGTATTTCAAGGCCTACCTTCAAACTCAGTGCCTCTTCGCTTGACATCATGGGAAAATCAAAAAAATCAGCCAAGACCTCAGAAATAATTGTAGGCCTCCGCAAGTCTGATTCATCCTTGGGAGCAATTTCAAACGCCTGAAGGTACCACGTTCATCTGTACAAACAATAGTACGCAAGTATAACACCATGGGACCATGCAACCGTCATACCGCTCAGGAAGGAGACGCGTTCTGTCTCCTAGAGATGAACGTACTTTGGTGCGAAAAGTGCAAATCAATGCCAGAACAACAGCAAGGGGCTTGTAAGATGCTGGAGGAAACAGGTACCAAAGTAGCTATATCCACAGTAAAATGAGTCCTATATCAACATAACATGGAAAGGCTGCTCGCAAGAAGAAGCTACTGCTCCAAAACTGCCATAAAAAATCCAGACTGGTTTGCAACTGCACATGGGGACAAAGATTGTACTTTTTGGAGAATGTCCTCTGGTCTGATGAAAACAAAATTGAACTGTTTGGTCATAATGACCATCATTATGATTGGAGGAAAAAGTGGGACTGGTGCACTTCACAAAATAGATGGCTTCATGAGGCAGGAATTATGTGGAGATATTGAAGCAACATCTCAAGACATCAGTCAGGAAGTTAAAGCTTGGTCGCAAATGGGTCTTCCAAATGGACAATGACCCCAAGCATACTTCCAAAGTTGTGGCAAAATGGCTTAAGGACAACAAAGTCAGGTATTGGAGTGGCCATCACAAAGCCCTGACCTCAATCCTATAGAACATTTGTGGGCAGAACTGAAAAAAAATGTGTGCGAGCAAAGAGCCTACAAACCTGAATCAGTTACACCACTCTGTCAGGAGGAATGGGCCAAAATTCACCCAACTTATTGTGGGAAGCTTGTGGAAGGCTCCTCGAAACGTTTGACCCAAGTTAAACAATTTAAAGGCAATGCTTACTTCATCCCAGTCTCCTCGCCTGAGTTTGCTCTTGGGTTCCACTCTGCGTAACAGTAATGACGTAAATATAAATGTTTTCTCTTATTATAGTTAAAATGGCAGAGTCCAGAGTTCATTGTAAGTCAACATGCTATAATGCTACTTTTCTTTCATGTATCTGGGAGAACAGTACTAAACCAACTATTGAAAATTAAATGTGTTTGTGGTTTTATTTCTCATTATGTGTCAGTGGATGAAATGTGTTTGTAACATGAGGAGTTGTAGCTGAGTTTGTCTGAAACGGCTCTACTGCTCCACAGTGACCTTTCCCTCCAAACATGTATTTTCATTATATAACCCATTCAATCCAGTCAGACACAATACGGAAGAAAAAACGTTTGTACTTTACAGGCTCTAGAGAAGTTAAAGTTGTACATATCAACAAATAAGTTGGGCTCCCGAGTTGCGCAGCGGTGTAAGGCACTACATCTCAGTGCAAGAGGCGTCTCTATGGACTCTGGTTCAATTCCAGGCTGTATCACAACCGGCCATTATTGGGAGTCCCATAGGGTGGAGCACAATTGGTCCAGCTTCGTTAGGGTTTGGCTGGGGTAGGCTGTCATTGTAAATAAGAATTTGTTCTTAACTTGCCTAGTTATTATTTATTTAAATAAAAAAAAGATTTATCCAGAGCAAATTAGGATTAAGTGCCTTGCTCAAGGGCATATCAACAAATGTTTTCCTAGTTGCCTCAGGGATTCAAACCAGCAACGTTTCAGTTACTGGCCCAATGCACTCAAGTGCTAGGCTATCTGCCAAACATTTCTGACTAATGGGAAAATACAGTGCCTCTAATTTATTCTATATATTTAGTCAAAGCAGATAATTTTTTTCTTCAGTAGATTTTAAGTTGAGTTCGGTTAAGGATATACTTGATAAAAATGATGTTACAGATTTTACCATTATTCATTAGCCTTTACTGACGTTTAAATCAGTGATTTTTACTGTAAAACATATTTTGTTATTTCAGGGGGAATTGGCCATGTATAGACCCATAAACTGAACTAGTATAATAATGTAACTGATATTTAATGTTATTAGGTTTGTTTAGTGTCTCTTGCACAATTGTAGACCTGGTTTGTATGAATGTTGAGGCTTGGGCATGTCACGTTCATCTTCCTCCTCTTCTGAGGAGGAGTAGTTGGAAGGATCGGAGGACCAATATGCAGCATGGTAAGTGTTCATCTTGAATTTATTTAGAAAAGAGAACACTGAACTAACTATACAAAAATAACAAACAAGAAGCTACCGAATAATAGTGCTGACACAAAACACTACACATAGACAATCACCTACAACCCACAATGACAAAACAGGCTACCTAAATATAGCTCCCAATCAGAGACAACGACAAACACCTGCCTCTGATTGAGAACCATATCAGGCCAAACACATAGAAATAGACAAACTAGACATACAACATAGAATGCCCACACAGATCACACCCTGACCAAACAAAACATAGAAACATACAAAGCAAACTATGGTCAGGGCGTGGACAGTACACCCCCCCCCCCCCAGAGCGCAAAACCTAAACCTATAGGGGAAGTCGGGGTGGGCATCTGTCGCGGTGGCGGCTCTGGCGCGAGACGTGGACCCCACTCCACCATAGTCATTACCCGCTTCAGTGGCCTCTTAGGAGCGGCGAACCTAGCCGCAACCTTGGACTGGCAACCCTCTAAAGGGCCCCACTGGACTGAGGAGCGCCTCTGGACTGAGGGGCAGCTCCGGACCGAGAGGCAGCTCTGGACTGAAGGACGGCTCTGGCAGCTCCTGACTGACGGACGGCTCTGGCGGCTCAGAACAGACAGGCGGCTTCTGGCGGCTCTGGACAGACGGGCGGGCTCTGGCGTCTCAGGACAGACGGGCGGCCTCTGGCGGCTCTGCGACAGACGGGCGGCTCTGGCACACGAGCGGCTCTTGCGGCTCAGGACAGACGGGCGGCTCAGGCGGCGCTGGACAGACGGGCGGCTCAGGCGGCGCTGGACAGACGGGCGGCTCAGGCGGCGCTGCACAGGAGGGAGACTCAGGCGGCGCTGGACAGGAGAGAGGCTCAGGCGGCGCTGGACAGACGGGAGACTCTGGCAGCGCTGGACAGACGGGAGCACCTGTAGTGAGGAGACGGAGAGGCAGCCTGGTGCGAGGGGCTGCCACCGGAGGCCTGGTGCGTGGAGGTGGCACCGGATAGACCGGACCATGGAGGCGCACTACAGGTCTCGAGCACCGAGCCCAGGTTGGCGATATTCACCAACCTGAGCCCAGGGTCCCTTGCCGCCCAGAATCTCCTCCCAGGTCCAGGAGTCCTGCGATCACTGCTGCTGCTGCTGCTGCCCGTTACCACGCTGCTTGGTCCTTTGGTGGTGGGTGATTCTGTCACGTTCGTCTTCCTCCTCTTCTGAGGAAGGATCGGAGGACCAATATGCAGCATGGTAAGTGTTCATCTTGAATTTATTTAGAAAAGAGAACACTGAACGAACTCACGCCAGCAGCTGTTTTGTATGATGTTTGTTCCAATAGATATATGGGATCATCAGATCATGATATTTTGCTCTCTCACACATTGGCCGTGCAGCATTTATGATGATGTGGTCTCTGCAGAAGTCAGGGCATTCCTACTTGCACTTCATTAAGCAGTGCAGAGCTGTTGTGAAGGAAGTTGGCAAGGAAGTGAGTTTGTGTTTATACAGGATCTCCCGCCCTCACCTACCGTCAACCCATCATGTCAATGCAGAGCTATATGGAGCCCTCCACATTATTACAAAATGTGAGAGGTGCACGGCGATGCGATGCCGTACGGAGCTCAAGTTGGCCTCTGCGTGCCTCCACAATTGTTGTTATTATTGCGTAACACTAACCACATGGTACCTCCGACCACATTTTCGGATCAAGCTTAAATTGGTTCTTACTGTGTGAGGTGAAGAAAAAATGACTGAGACACTCAGCGTATTAGTCGTGGACGTGGTTAGTTAAGACAATCAGAAATCAGACATTGCCAAATGGGCACTTTAACACACTTACATGCAGCAGACCAGGTAGGCTACTACTTTGCATGGTCTGGCACGCTCTCTCAACATTGTCAAGACAGAGAAATCAAGTGTGGCAGATTGTGAACTCTGCAAAGAACGTTTCCACCCCGAGAATGAGAATGGTAAATGACTGTAATTAATACATGTATTAACAGAAATGTATGTATCCAAATGACATGTGATTAAAGGTACATTTACTATGCCTACTGGTGACATATGTAATGGGGAATTGATAAAAAACTAAAACATCTATCATAGGACAAACAATTCACAGAATGAAACAAATTCTTGTTGTTGCAGCAGTTTAAATTATACCCAAGACACATTATCTTCATACATATTTTAGATTCTTTTCACTGACAGCTGCAACTCAATCAACTACACATATTGCCACACGCGCTGCCCAAATTGCGGGCTCCCAAATAAGCATAATCATACATGCTTGTGAGTGGAAACAATCAAGAAGATTTCTTTTCAAATTAGCTAATGGTCCTCTGTGGCTAAGTCACATGCCCTCTGGTGAAGTATTCTGAATGTTTTTATTTATTTGGAGTAATTATATCATTTAGGCCAAACCTCAATGTACTTTAGGGAAAGCCAGCATCCTAACAGTGCACTGTGCACACGCCAACTTTCCTTTCCAATTCGGCAAGAAGCTGAAGCCAGAGATCTGTATAATGAGGAGATGCTCATGTCTCCGCCCTAACAGTGGGAATAGTTGTCCCAAAGGGGTAGCGCTTCGATCACACCGACCACGCAGTTCTACATTCATTTCTAATGGAATGCTGCGTTTGCCTTGCAGCATCGCGTTGCGGAGGCAGTTGCAGTGCGTTCTGTGTTGGTAATAGGTTGGATTTATCCAATGTATGCGTCAAACTGTATGCGTAGACGACTTGACAGAAATGCTAGCAGAATGTTGAACTTTTGTTGCACACATATCCAGATGATGATGTGTAACATTTTGCGCAATGACACTGTTGGTGTGATCAAGGTGTCAGGCAGGCTACAAGCTTAGGTCTGCATATCATGCTCATAGAAACACGTTGGCTTACTCTGGACAGATTTTGTCGAAAGGTTCCCCTCTCTCCACTGGGATTCTCTGCCTCTAACCCTATTACAGGGACTAAGTCACTGGCTTACTGGTGCTCCTCCATGCCGTCTCTAGGAGGGGATCGTCACTTGAGTGGGTTGAGTCACTGACGTGATTGTCCTGTCCGGGTTGGTTCCCCCCCCCCCCCCCCCTTGGGTTGTGTCGTGGGGGAGATCTTCGTGGGCTATACTCGGCCTTGTCTCAGGATGGTAAGTTGGTGGTTGAAGATATCCCTCTAGTGGTGTGGGGGCTGTGCTTTGGCAAAGTGGGTGGGGTTATATCCTGCATGTTTGGCCCTGTCTGGGGGTATCGTCGGATGGGGCCACAGTGTCTCCCGACCCCTCCTGTCTTAGCCTCCAGTATTTATGCTGCAGTAGTTTATGTGTCGGGGGGCTAGGGTCAGTCTGTTATATCTGGAGTATTTCTCATGTCTTATCCGGTGTCCTGTGTGAATTTAAGTATGCTCTCTCTAATTCTCGTTCTCCCTTTTTCTCTCTTTTTCTCTCTTTTTCTCTCTTTCTTTCTTTCTTTCTCTCTTTCTTTCTATCTTTCTCTCTCTCAGAGGACCTGAGCCCTAGGACCATGCCTCAAGACGACCTGGACTGATGACTCCTTGTTGTCCCCAGTCCACCTGGTCGTGCTGCTGCTCCAGTTTCAACTGTTCTGCTTGCGGCTATGGAACCCTGACCTGTTCACCGGACGTGCTACCTGTCCCAGACCTGCTGTTTTCAACTCTCTATAGACAGCAGGAACGGTAGAGATACTCTGAATGATCGGCTATGAAAAGCCAACTGACATTTACTCCTGAGGTGCTGACTTGCTGCACCCTCCACAACCACTGTGATTATTATTATATGACCCTGCTGGTCATCTCTGAACATTTGAACATCTTGGCCATGTTCTGTTATAATCTCCACCCGGCACAGCCAGAATAGGACTGGCCACCCCTCATAGCCTGGTTCCTCTCTAGGTTTCTTCCTAGGTGTTGGCCTTTCTAGGGAGTTTTTCCTAGCCACCGTGCTTCTACACCTGCATTGCTTGCTGTTTGGGTTTTTAGACTGGGTTTCTGTACAGCACTTTGTGACATCAGCTGATGTAAGAAGGGCTTTATAAATACATTTGATTGATTGATTGATAGGAGGTGGGGTTCATTGAGGAACCTCCTTAGTTGGTGGGGGTTCTTGCAGGAACCTAACTGCCCACCTGAAACATTTGAATTTGAATTTGAAAGGACAGCAGGTGAAGGCACTTCACTGAAAAATGTTAATTGAGATCTCCTCTATTTAAGGTAAGGTTTGTCCCTTGTAGGATCTAAATTTATATTATTTTATGATGATACCATCTAGCTGTTAATATTTGTGCCAATCTTTCTAAAACAGAAAATGGACACAATTTATTGGATATCAATCAACAAAGAGGTAAGAATATGTAGGCTATAAGAACATGTTGAAGGATAGCTGTACTGGGTGCTGATGACTGAACTGCTCACTTTTGTGTCTGTCTGCAGGTTTACAGACGAGGAGGAATACAAAGGTATGTCTATTGGTATGTTATGTTATGCAGATCATATGTACCATTGTCCTCCCTTACCTGTTCAATGAATATCCCATAGGCCTCTACATTATGGACAAGGTACGTGTATGAAAACCATTATCAAAATAGTTTTTTTCATTCACATTGACCACAAAAACCAGGGTATGAATTCTGTCACGTGCATCATCTGTATAATTACTATTTTGCGATTCACAGACTTCACCCTTCCTACACCTCTAATGAATATGACAGGAAACATGTTCGATCACCATGCACTGCAAAATCATTCTGGCTATGGATACGGAGAACATCAACACATTAAAATCAACAGGCCAGAGGATTTTTTTATATTGCCATTCCATTAAAATCATAATAAACACTGAGAAGTAAGAATAATAAATACTAATAAATACTGAACACAGAGAACTAAAATATTGTGTTATTGTTGTGTGTAATATTATGAATAATAATAATGGGGGGTATTTAAAAAATGAATCTCAAAAGGTTCTACAAAAGGTTCTTAGTGTCACGCTCCTCAAACTCCCCGTCATAAATCAACCCAGACGCAGCGTGCATGTCGTTCCACATCTTTCAATAGGAGTGAAACCTTAACAAACAAAAACAAGCAGGTAAACAGCAATGAACGTGACGCAACCGAGATGCACACAAACACACACGGAAAATAATAATTACCCACACATTAGGTGGGAAAAAAGGCTGCCTAAGTATGATTCTCAATCAGAGACAACTGTCCCTGATTGAGAACCATACCCGGCCAAAACATAGAAATACAGAAACCTAGAAAACAAAACATAGAATGCCCACCCCACATCACACCCTGACCTAACCAAATAGAGAAATAAAACGGCTCTCTCGGGTCAGGGCGTGACACTTTAAGGATCTGTCCTACTGATACTGTAATGTAATGGACGGTTCCTGTGGTTATGTCCTACTGCTACAGTAATGTAGTGGACGGTTTCTGTGGTTATGTCCTACTGCTAGAGTAATGTAGTGGACGGTTCCTGTGGTTAGGTCCTACTGCTACAGTAATGTAATGGACGGTTCCTGTGGTTATGTCCTACTGCTACAGTAATGTAGTGGACGGTTTCTGTGGTTATGTCCTACTGCTACAGTAAATGTAGTGGATCGGTTCCTGTGGTTATGTCCTACTGCTACAGCTAATGTAGGTGGACGGTTCGCTGTGGTTATGCTCCTACTGCTTACAGTAAAAATGTAGTGGACGCATTCCTGTGGTTATGTCCTACCTGCCTAACCAGTAATGTAGTGGACGGTTCCTTGTGGTTATGTCCTACTGCTACAATAAAGGTAAATTTAACGGTTCCTGTGGTTATGTCCTTCTGCTACAGTAATGTACGTGGACGTTCCTGTGGTTTAGGTCCTTTACTGCTAGAGTAATGTAGTGGACAGTTCTTGTGGTAGGTCCTACTGCTAACAGTCAATGTAGTGGACGGTTCTGTGTTATGTCCTACCTTGCTCAATAAATGTAGTGGACAGTGTTCTGTGGTTAGGTCCTACTTGAGCTAGAAGTTAAATGTAATGACGGTTCCTGCTGGTTATGTCCTACTTGCTCAGGTAGTAGTAATGTAGTGGACGTTCCTGTGGTTATGTCCTACTGCTACAGTAATGTAGTGGACGTTCCTGTGGTTAGGTGCTACTGCTACAGTAATGTAGTGGACAGTTCTTGTGGTTAGGTCCTACTGCTAGAGTAATGTAGTGGACGTTCCTGTGGTTATGTCCTACTGCTACAGTAATGTAGTGGACGTTCCTGTGGTTAGGTCCTACTGCTACAGTAATGTAGTGGACAGTTTCCTGTGGTTAGGTCCTACTGCTAGAGTAATGTAGTGGACAGTTCTTGTGGTTAGGTCCTACTGCTAGAGTAATGTAGTGGACGTTCCTGTGGTTATGTCCTACTGCTACAGTAATGTAGTAATGTAGTGGACGCTTCCTGTGGTTATGTCCTACTGCTACAGTAATGTAGTGGACGTTCCTGTGGTTTATGTCATTCTGCGACAGTAATGTAGTGGACAGTTCTTGTGGTTAGGTCCTACTGCTAGAGTAATGTAGTGACTTCCTGTGGTTGTGGACGTCCTGTGGTTATGTCTACTGCTACAGTAAGTAGTGGACGTTCCTGTGGTTAGGTCTACTTCTACAGTAATGTAGTGGACAGTTCCTGTGGTTAGGTCCTACTGCTACAGTAATGTAGTGGACAGTTCCTGTGGTTAGGTCCTACTGCTACTGTAATGTAATGGACGGTTCCTGTGGTTATGTCCTACTGCTAGAGTAATGTAATGGACGGTTCCTGTGGTATGGCCTACTGCTACAGTAATGTAGTGGACGGTTTCTGTGGTTATGTCCTACTGCTAGAGTAATGTAATGGACGGTTCTGTGGTATGGCCTACTGCGAGAGTAATGTAGTGGACGGTTCCTGTGGTTATGTCCTACTGCTAGAGTAATGTAGTAGACGTTCCTGTGGTTATGTCCTACTGCTACAGAATGTAATGGACGTTCTTGGGTATGTCCTACTGCTACAGTAATGTATAGTGGATTCCTGTGGTTATGTTCTACTGCTACGAGTAATGTAGTGGACGTTTCCTCTTGGTTATGCCTTTGCCTACAGTAATGTAATGACGTCCGGTATTATGAGAGAATGTAGAAATGTTCGTGGTTATGTCCTACCTGCTACAGTAATGTAAATGGGACGTCCTGTGCGTTATGTCCTACTGCTACAGTAATGTAATGGACGTTCCTGTGGTTATGTTCCTTACTGCTACAGTAATGTAATGGACGTTCCTGTGGTTATGTCCTACTGCTACAGTAATGTAATGGACTTTCCTGTGGTTTATGTCCTACGCATACCAGTAAGTGTAATGACGTTCCTGTGGTTATGTCCTATGCTACAGTAATTGTAATGGACGGTTCCTGTGGTAGGCCTACTGGAGAGTAATTTAATGGACGTTCCTGTGTTATGTACTACTGCTACAGTAATGTAATGGACGTTTCTGTGGTTATGTCCTTACTCACAGTTAATGTAATGGACGTTCCGTGCGTTATTGTCCTTACTGCGAGAGTAATGTAATGGACGTCCTGTGCGTTATGTCCTACTGCGAAGAGTAAATGTAGTGGGACGGTTCCTGTGGTTATGTCCTACTGCTAGAGTAATGTAATGACGGTTCCTTGGGTTATGTCCTACTGCTAGAGTAATGTAATGGACGTGCCTGGATACAGGTATGGCCTTACTTGCTACAGTAATGTAATGGACGTTCTGTGGTTAGTGTCCTACTGCTAGAGTTAATGTAATGGACGTTCCTTGGTATGGCCTACTGCAGAGTAATGTAGATGGACGGTTCCTTGGTTATGTCCTACTGCTTAGAGTAATGTAGTGGACGTTCCTGGTGTATGTCCTACTGCTACAGTAATGTAGTGGACGTTCCTGATGGTTATGTCCTACTGCATTACAGTAATGTAAGTGGACGTTCCTGTGGTTATGTCTCTACTGACTACAGTAATGTAGTGGACGGTTCCTGATGCCTTACGTAGTTATTGGTTGTCCTACTGCTACAGTAATGTAGTGGACGGTTTCCTGTGGTTAGGTGCCTACTGCTACACGTAATGTTTAGTGGGATTCGGTGTTCCTGCTCTAGCAGTAATATGACTCCTGGTATTCCTACTGCTAGAGTATTAGTATTGTAGTGGACTTCCTGTGGTTTATGTTTGCTACTGCTACAGAATTGTAGTGGACGTTCCTGTGGTTAGTCCTAATTGCTACAGTTAGTAGTGGACGTGTCGTGGTGGGTTATATGTACCCTACTGCGAGTTAATGTAGTGGACGTGCCTGTGGTGATGTCCTACTGCGTACAGTAATGTAATGGACTTCCCTGTGGTTATGTCCTACTCCTACAGTTAATGTATAGGAGTCGTTTGTCCTGTTGGTGTATGTTCTACTGCTACAGTAATGTCAGTGGACGTTCCTGTGGTTTATGTTCCTATTGCTATCAGTAACTGTAATGGGACGGTTCCTGGTTGGAGGCCTAACTGCAGAGAGTAAGTTGTATGGGACGTTGCGGTGGTTATGTCCTAACTGCTACAGTAATGTATCTTATGGACGTTCTGTGTGGTTATGTCCTTACTGCTACAGTAAATGTAATGGACGGTTCCTGTGGTTATGTCCTTACTGCTACAGTAATGTAATGAGGTTTCCTGTGGTATGGCCCTACTGCGAGAGTAAATGTTAATGGACGTTCTTGTGGTTACTGTACTATGCTACAGTAATGTTAATGGGACGTTCCTGTGGTTATGTCCTACTGCTACAGATTAATGTAATTGGACGTCCTGTCGGTTTATGTTCTACTGCCGAGTAGTAATGTAATGCGAACGTCCTGTGGTTATGTCCTACTGCGAGAAGTAATGTAGTGGACGGTTCCTGTGGTTATGTCCTACTGCTTAGGAGTAATGTAATGGACGTTTCCTGTGTGTATGTTCCTACAGTGCTAGAGTAATGTATATGGACGTTCCTGATGGTAGGGCGCGTACTGGCACGAGTGTATGAGAGTGGACGTCCTGTGGTTATGTCCTACTGCAGGAGAAGTAATGGACGGTTCGCTGTGGTATGGCCTACTGCCTAGAGTAATGTAATGGACGGTCTTTCTTTCCCCCTTTCCCATGTGGCTTATGGGTCCTACTGCTAGATAATTGTAGTGGACGGGTTCCTTGGGTTATGTCGACTTGCTACAATGAATGTAGTGGACGTTCCTGTGTGGATGTCCTACTGCTACAGTAATGTAATGGACTGGTTTCCTGTTGGTTATGTCCTATGTGCTAGAGTAATGTAGCTGGACGGTTCCTGTGTTATGTCCTACTGCTACCAGTAATGTAGTGGACGTTCCTGTTGGTTATGCCAACTGCTACAGTAATGAGGGGACCGTTCCTGTGGTTATGTTTCACTGTGCTACAGTAATGTATGGACGGTTCCTGTCGGTATGTCCTTATCTGTAGAAGTAATTGTAGTTGGACGGGTTCCTATGGTTATGTCCTTACTGCTAACAAGTAATGTAGTGGACGTTCCTGTGTTATGTCCTACTGCTAACAGTAAAGGTAGTGGACGTGCCTTGGTAGGTCCTACTGCTACAGGTAATGTAGTGGACGGTCCTGTGGTTATGTTTTCTCTTGCTGACAGTAATGTAATGGATGGTTTCCTGTGTTATTGTTCCTACTGCTAGAGTAATGTAGTGGACGGTTCCGTGTGGTTTATGTCCACTGCTTCTACAGTCAATGTAATGGACGGTTCCTGTGGTTAGGTCCTACTGCTAGAGTAAATGTAGTGGACGGTTCCTGAGTGTTATGTCCTACTTGCTAGTAAGATGTAATGGACTCCTGTGGTTATGTCTTCTGCTACCAGAATTGTAGTTGGACGTTCTTGGTTAGGTCCTACTGCTTACAGTAATGTAATGGACGGTTCCTGTGTTAGTCCTACTGCTAGAGTAAATGTAGTGGACGTTCTTTCCTGTGGTTATGTGCTCCCCACAGTAATGTTAATGGACGGTTCCTCTGGTCGTTACTTGTCCTTCTGCCTACCAGTAAGTGTAGTGGACGTTCCTGTGGTTAGTTTCCTACTGCTTAGAGTAAATTTATGGACGGTTCCTGTGGTTATGTCCTACTGCCTACAGATATGAGTAATGACGGTTCCTGGGTTATGTCCTACTGCTAGCAGTTAAGTTAGTGGCGACTGGTCCTGTGGTTATGTCCTACTCTAGAGTTAATGTAATGAGTTCCTGTGGTTAGTTCTACGTGCGTACAGTAATGTAGTGGACTTTCTTCCGTGTGGTTATGTCCTATTGCTACAGTAATGTAATGGACGGTTTCCTGTGGTAGGGCCTACTGCGAGAGTAATGAATGACGTTCCGGTGGTTATGTCCTACTGTCTACAGTAATGTAAGGGCGACGTTCCTGCTGGTTATGTCCTACTGCTACAGTAATGTAATGGAGTCCTTGGTATTTTCCATCCTAACAGTGTTGGTTGTGTTATGTCCTACTGCTACAGGAATGTAATGGCACGTTCCTGTGGTTATGTTCTACTGCTACAGTAATGTAATGACGTTCTGTGTAGTTATTGTCCTATTGCTACTAAGAGGGTTTAGCAGTACCGTGAATGGATGGACGGTTCCTGTTGGTATGGCCTACTGCTGAGAGTAATGTAAATGGACGTCTTGTGGTTATTGTATTACTGCTACAGTAATGTAATGGACGTTCCGGTGTTATGTCCTACTGCTACAGTAATGTAATGACGTTCCTGTGGTTATTGGTTCCTACTGCTGAGATGAGAATTGGTTATATCGAGTAAAGTGGACGTTCCTGTGGTTATGTCTCGCACTGAGAGTAATGTATGTGGACGTTTCGCTGTTGTTATGTCCTACTCTAGAGTAATGTTAATGGACTCCTTGTGTATGTCCTATGTGCAGTAGAATGGACGTGCCTGTGTCCTACTGCTACAGGAAATGAATGGACGTTCCTGTGGTTATGTCCTACTGCTAGAGTTAGATGTATATGACGGTTCCTGTGGTATGGCCTACTGCTAGAGTAGTAATGGACGGTTCTGTGGTTATGTCCTACTGTAGAGTAATGTTAGGGACGGTTTCCTGTGGTTATGTCCTACTGCTTACAGTAATGTAGGTGGACGTTCCTGTGGTGATGTCCTACTGCCTACAGTAATGTAATGGACGGTTCCTGTGGTATGTCCTATTGCTAGAGTAATGTAGTGGACGGTTCCTGTTTATGTCCTACTGCCTACAGTAATGTAGTGGACGTTTCCTGTGGTTATGTCCTACTGCTACAGTAATGTAGTGGACGTTCCTGTGGTTATGTTTCTACTGCTACAGTAATGTAGTGGAACGGTTCCTGTGGTTATGTCTACTGCTAGAGTAATGTAGTGGACGGTTCCTATGGTTATGTCCTACTGCTACAGTAATGTAGTGGACGTTTCCTGTGGTTATGTCCTACTGCTACAGTAATGTAGTGGACGTTCCTGTGGTTAGGTCCTACTGGCTACAGTAATGTAGTGGACGGTTCCTGTGGTTATGTCCTACTGCTACAGTAATGTAATGGATGGTTCCTGTGGTTATGTTCCTACTGCTAGAGTAATGTAGTGGACGGTTCCTGTGGTTATGTCCTACTGCTAGAGTAATGTAATGGACGGTTCCTGTGGTATGTCCTTCTGGCTACAGTAATTTAGTAGGGACGTTCCTGTGGTTAGGTCCTACTGCTACAGTAATGTAATGGACGGTTCCTGTGGGTTATGTCCTTCTGCACAGTAATGTAGTGGACGTTCTTGTTAGGTCCTACTGCTAGAGTAATTTAGTGGACGGTCCTGTCGGTAGGTCCTACTGCTAGAGTAATTTTATGGGACGGTTCCTGTGGTTATGTCCTACTGCTACAGTAATGTAATGGACGGTTCCCGTGTGGTTATGTCCTACTGCTAGAGTAATGTAGTGGACGGTTCCTGTGGTTATGTCCTACTGCTACAGTAATGTAATGGACGTTCCTGTGTTTATGTCCTACTGCTAGAGTAATGTAGTGGACATTCTGTGGTTATGTCCTACTGCTACACAGTAATGTAATGGACGGTTCCTGGTTAGGTCCTACTGCTAGAGTAATGTAGTGGACGGTTCTTTTCCTGTGGTTATGTCCCACAGTAATGTAAATGGACGGTCCCTTGGTTATGTCCTTCTGCGCTACTATGTAGTGGACGTTCCTGTGGTTATAGTCCTTACTGCTAGAGTAATTTAGTGGAGCGGTTCCTGTGGTTATGTCCTACTGCTACAGTAATTAATGACGGTTCCTGTGGTTTATGTCCTACTCTAGGAGTAATGTAGTGGACGTGTTCCTGTGGTTATGTCCTACTGCTACAGTAATGTAATGGACGTTCCTGTGTTTATGTCCTACTGCTAGAGTAATGTAGGGACGGTTTCTGTGGTTAGTTCCTACTGCTTACAGTTAATGTAATGGACGGTTCCTGGTTAGTCCTACTGCTAGAGTAATGTAGTGGACGGTTCCTGTGGTTATGTCCTACTGCTTACAGTAATGTAATGGACGGTTCCTGTGGGTTAGGTTCCTACTGCTAGAGTAATTTAGTGGACGGGTTCCTGTGTATGTCCTACTGCTAGAGTAAATGTAATGGAGACGGTTCCTGTGGTTAGGTTCCCTACTGCTAGAGTAATGTAATTGGGACGTTCCTGTGGTATGTCCTACTGCTACCAGTAATGTAGTGGATGGTTCCTGTGGTTAAGGTCTACTGTCTACAGTAATGTAATGGATGGTCCTGTGGTTAGGTCCTACTGCTACAGTAATGTAATGGACGGTTCCTGTGGTTATGTCTACTGCATACAGTAATGTAGTGGATGGTTCCTGTGGTTAGGTCCTACTGCTACAGTAATGTATGGATGCGTTCCTGTGGTTAGGGGTCCTACTGCTACAGTAATGTAATGGACGGTTCCTGTGGTTATGGTCCTACTGCTAACAGTAATGTAGTGGATGGTTCCTGTGGTTAGGCTGCTACAGTAATGTAATGGATGGTTCCTGTGGTTAGGTCCTACTGCTAGAGTAATGTAGTTGACGGTTCTTTCCTGTGGTTATGTCCCACAGTAATGTAGTGGATGGTTCCTGTGGTTATGTTATTCTGTTACTGTAGTGTACGGTTCCTGTCTCTATGTCCTGTCCTTCTGCTACAGTAATGTAATGGACGGTTCCTGTGGTTAGGTCCTACTGCTACAGTAATGTAGTAGACGATTCCTGTCATTATGGCTCCCTCTGCAGAACAGTTGAATAGAAATATCCAACATTTCTCAAGGTTGAGAAAGAGGACTGACAGGGTGAGTGAGAGGGTGAGAGGACAAAGGGGGTAAGGGAGGATTGAAAGGGTAAGTGAGAGGATGAGAGAAAGCGTGAGAAGGTGAGTGAGGTGTATCAGAACTTCCATGTCCCTTGAGTGTCTGCTTGTGTGACAACCATTAGTGAAAACTGGGTCTATATCCACATACGTAGCGTCTCAGAGTAGGAGTACTGATCTAGGATCTGTCCGTATAATCTTATTCAGTATGATCAGCACTCCTACTCTGAGATGCTTTGTATCCACAAAGCCCAGGTACACCAGATGCAGTCTGAATGTGGAGCTGTGGAGTTTGTGAGATGCTGGAGGAACAGAAACAGGAGTCATGGGAGTCAAACAAACCACACAGAGGCTGGTTTAAAAGTAAAGAGCCTGTATATTGTTCTGCAAAATACAAATACCTTTTCATTTCATTGCCTGTGTGGGAAAATACATGTTTATTTACGTTAGCTGCCTTCGGCCTACTGACCCCTAATCTCTGAGTGCACTACCCACTGTGGTTAGTAGTGTTATAAAGTTCACTTAAAGAACACAATCCAACATGGCACCCACATAAATAAATCATCCAGGGACCTTCACTCAGATACCGTATTACATTATTGAGACGAAAAGTCCTTATTCTGTTGATAAAACTGACACAAAACATGATATGATTGAAGTGGATATTGCATGGAGCAGACCTATATTGATGTAATCAAATTATACAACATTCTCAGAATCCCATTCAAACTATGATAATGGGTGTGGTAAATCTGAGGTACAGGAAAATTGCAGATCTTTACATTACAGACAATTTTGATGATGAAGAAAAATAAAATAGAATGAAAACAATACTGTAGCTGTGATGAGTTAGGTGAGTAGGATAGCCTCAGGCTGTTGGTTAGAGTAGGATAGCCTCAGGCTGTTGGTTAGAGTAGGATAGCCTCAGGCTGTTGGTTAGAGTAGGATAGCTCAGCGCTGATTGGTTAGAGTAGGATAGCCTCAGGCTGTTGGTTAGAGTAGGATAGCCTCAGGCCTGTTGGTTAGAGTAGGGATAGCCTCAGGCTGTTTGGTTAGAGTAGGATAGCCTCAGGCTGTTGTTAGAGTAGGATAGCCTCAGGCTGTTGGTAGAGTAGGATAGCCTCAGGCTGTTGTCAGAGTATGGATAGCATCCAGGCTGGTTGGTTAGAGTAGGATAGCCTCAGGCTGTTGGTTAGAGTAGGATAGCCTCAGGCTGTTGGTTAGAGTAGGATAGCCTCAGGCTGTTGGTTAGTCTATAACCTATTGTGGGGCTCTGCCCTCTTGTAGTCTACTGATATCATCAATCAGTATTGTATTGCATTGCAACCTGGCAACATAGAACAAAGGTGACTTTCAAAGTCAGACGTTGTGCTTCTAGGTGGGTTTACTATGTCTTCTCAGTAATAATATCTGACATCATATGAAACTGTCTGTAGGGAGGAGAGGCAGCCGTCCAGCTTCTGCTCTGTCTATACACGCTGACTCTGCAGTCTTAGATCTCCCAGACCCAGATTGGGCCTATTCCTGGACTAACACACACTTCCAATGGAGATTCTACATTGAGAATGCTTTTTAATCAAGGAGTGGCTTCATCTGGGTTTTGAAGCAACCCTTCCTAAAGAATGTGCTATTAGGCTAACATCAGTGGCAGGCTTTAGCTAAACATTTTCCTGAATGTTTGAGATCGATAGAAAATATGTGCACCTGCACATAGCTACATAATAACCCCCAATACGAAGACAAAAACAAGGTTTTATCTATATTTTAACAATGTTCACATTATTTTACGTACATTTTCAAGAACTATAGCCATCCTTAATTTCACAGACGTGGGTTAATTATTGGGTTAATTATTTGATAGAACTAGGTAGAAATATATACTACCAGTCCAAAGTCATGTAGTAACCAAAACAGTGTTAAACAAATCAAAATATATTTTATATTTGAGATTCTTCAAATAGCCACCCTTCGCCTTGATGACAGCTTTGCAAACTCTTGGCATTCTCTCAACCAGCTTCACCTGGAATGCTTTTCCAACAGTCTTGAAGGAGTTTCCACATATGCTGAGCACTTGTTACCTGCTTTTCCTTCACTCTGAGGTCCTACTCATCCAAACCATCTCAATTTGGTTGAGGTTGGGGGATCGTAGAGGCCAGGTCATCTGATACAGTACTCCATCACTCTCCTTCTTGGTAAAATAGCCCTTACACAGCCTGGAGGTGTGTTGGGTCATTGTCCTGTTGAAAAACAAATAATAATCCCACTAAGCGCAAACCAGATGGGATGGCGTATCACTGCAGAATGCTGTGGTAGCCATGCTGGTTAAGTGTGCCTTGAATTCTAAATAAATCACAGACAGTGTCACCAGCAAAGCACCCNATTCTAAATAAATCACAGACAGTGTCACCAGCAAAGCACCCCCACACCATAACACCTCCTCCTCCATGCTTTATGGTGGGAAATACACATGCGGAGATCATCCGTTCACCCACGCTGCGTCTCACAAAGACACGGCGGTAGGAACCAAAAATCTCCAATTTGAACTCCAGACCAAAGGACAGATTTCCACTGGTCTAATGTCTGTTGCTTGTGTTTCTTGGCCCAAGCAAGTCTCTTCTTATTTTTGGTGTCCTTTAGTAGTGGTTTCTTTGAAACAATTCGACCATAAAGGCCTGATTCACACAGTCTCCTCTGAACAGTTGGTGTTGAGATGTGTCTGGTACTTGAACTCTGTGAAGCATTTATTTGGGCTGCAATTTCTGAGTCTGGTAACTCTAATGAACTTATCTTCTGCAGCAGAGGTAACTCTGGGTCTTCCTTTCCTGTGGCGGTCCTTATGAGAGCCAGTTTCGTCATAGCGCTTGATGGTTTTTGCGACTGCACTTGAAGAATCTTTCAAAGTTATTGAAATGTTCTGTATTGACTGATCTTCATGTCTTAAAGTAATGATGGACTGTCATTTCTCTTTGCTTATTTGAGCTGTTCTTGCCATAATATGGACTTGGTCGTTTACCAAATAGGGCTATCTTCTGTATACCCCCCTTACCGTGTCACAACACAACTGATTGGCTCAAACACATTAAGAACGAAATTCCACAAATTAACTTTTACCAAGGCACATCTGTTCATTGAAATGCATTCCAGGTTACTACCTCCTGAAGCTGGTTGAGAGAATGCCAAGAGTGTGCAAAGCTGTCATCAAGGCAACGGGTGGCTATTTGAAGAATCTCAAATATAAAATCTATTTTGATTTGTTTAACACTTTTTTGGTTACTACATGATTCCATGTGTTATTTCATAGTTTTAATGTCTTCACTATTATTCTACAATGTTGAAAATTGTAAAAAATAAAGAAAAACCCTTGAATGAGTAGGTGTTCTAAAACTTTTGACCGGTAGTGTACATTTTCAAAATACTATAAAGAGAAACCAATTGTTTGTGCAGCAAAGCTTTGACTTCCCATTTTATAATAATATGGCTTTGGGAGTTCTGTTTTAACTCACACCACCTCCTCCCTGTGGCTTTGTCTATCTGGCTGGTAAAAGAGTCTCTCTTTCTCTCTCCATCTGAATGAGTAGCACTGTAGTGTATTTGACTCAGATAGTATTTGTTAGCATATGGCTGTTAAAAAGTATTCTGACTGAATTGAACTACAATTCCTAGGCGCCTTCATTTCAAGTGAGACATTCTAGTTGTCCAGGGTTCCAGCTGTATAATTAGAATATTAGAATGACTTCTTGATCGATCGATCACTATTATTCTATAGTTCCAGCTTTGTGCAACCTGTTGCATAATGGCTTTCACCCTCTCCTTCTTCCCTCTCCCCCTATCGTTGTCCCTTTTCTCTGTCTCCTTCTATCGTTCTCTTCCTTTCTCCATCAGTCTTTCCCTCCCTTCTCTGTCTATCTCTCTATCCCTTTCATTTTCTCTCTCTGTCTGCCAAATCCTCCCTTGTTCTTCATTTATATATACACATAAATATGTTGAACCGGCAACATGAATGGGTTGTAGTGAACACTCACTCTGTCTGCTAGTCAGCCAGCTGCAGATTGGGACATCAGAGCCTAGGTAGCGCGCACGCACACGCACACGCACGCACACACACACACACACACACACACACACACACACACACACACACACACACACACACACACACACACGCACACACACTGACGTGTCCACTCACAGTGCCTGTCCTTGTGTCTCCTAGTATATTAGTGACTCACCAGTATCTTATCCATAGAGAGTACCAGACTTCTTCAACCTTTGTTAGTTAGTTTACATAGTGTATATATTCATTTACTAATTCCCTCTCTCTCCCACAAATACACAACACAGGCAACAGACCTCCCACACTGACTCCCCCACACCATATCCACCCTCACTCCTGTATAATATCACTGGTTGTCTCAAATCACTTCCTATTTCCCCATAGTTAGTGCACTACGTGGGCAATATGGTTCCATTTCAGACCCAGTCTGTCACTGTTATATTCCCTCCACACTCCTGTAAATAATGTCCCTGTTATAGTGGAACACTCTCACTCTGCACAAGAAGAATATAGGGCAAATCTGAAATTGCACCCTATTCCCTATAAAGTGCACTACTTTTGGCAAGAGCACTATGTAGGGAAAAGGGTGCCATTTTGGACACAGCCTTAATAATAGTCATAATAACACTAAACGTAACTCTACACAAGCCCCTCCCCCTCTGTGAATCAGAGGAAGGCCTTATCATGTAGCCCAGCATTTTGATAGGCGCATTCGTTTGAGGGACGGGCTGTGGCGCTCTTCCTGATTGGACATCGGGTGTAGCAGGAAGTTGTCGTTTCCGCGGTGATCCTCGCGATCACTGCCATCGTATGAGCTGCCACAGCTGGATAGGCTGTCGCCAGGAGACTGCCCTGCCTCTGCTGGGCCCTGATTTGTTGGGTAGCCATGGGACACACCCCCCATCCCTCCGTTGACAAATCCGATGCCTCGATCTCTGGGCGGGGAGGTGGGCTCTGACTTGATGTAGAGGTTCTGATGGACATTCTGGAGGTTAAGGTTGGAGTTCTGACAAATGTTTCTGACAGAGGAGAGGAGAGATAGTGATTACAAAAGAGGGGGAGGAGACCGACCGACCGACCGACCGACGAACCCGAGCCGACGACGACCGACCGACGACCGGGACCGACCGACGGACCGGACCGACCACTCCGATCCCGATTACGACCGAACGGACCTCCGGGTAGGACCCGGGGGGACCGACGACCCACCGACACACCCCGACCGACCGATCGGACTGACCCGGAGAGCCCGACCGACCGACCGGACCGATCCGACCGACCGGACCGACCGACCGACGACGACCGACCTACCGGGAAGCCGACCCTCCGACTACCGACAGACCGAGCCCGGGCCGGATCCGATACCGACACCCGACGACCCGACCCCGACGGAACACCCCGAGCTCCGACTCTGGTGAATCCGTCAGATCCGTCCAGAAAGGGGATAACCGATCGACCGACCGATTTCCGACCGACCGACCGACGCGTACCCTGACCCCGACCGACGCGCCATCCGACCGAACAGACAGTCGTCCGAGTTTTCTGACGATCGCCCCGGACCCGAGCCGACCCCGAGCACAGATCTCCCACATCATCTAAACCTATCAACGTCAGCGGCCATCTTTTGATATAAGCCTTGACCGAACCCGAACGACCAAACCGCAAACCTTGCGACCGACCGATCGACCGACGGACGCGAACCGACGACCGACCGACCGACCGACCGCACGCGACCGAGAACCGACCGACCGACGACCGCCGACCGACCGACCGAACCGAGCCGACCGACCGACCGACACCCCCCGACGAACCGAACGCGACCGACCGACCGAGACGACCGACCGACCGACCGACCGACCGGACCGACCGACCGACCGACCGACCGACCGACCGAACGACGCACCGACCGACCGACCGACCGACCGACGACCGACCGACCGAGCGACCGACCGAACCTGAACACACGACAAGCTACAGTCATGATCGGACGACCGACACGAACTGAACGACACGACCCTATACCCCATGACTGTTGGCCAGTGCTGAGTGCTGTATATTCTGTAGCGGTTGTTGCTGCCAGCCTGTTACTGATTCCAGGTGGAGAGATCCTGATCTGTTACCAAACCCTGACAGGTCACCCAGAGAGTACTCTAAAGACGAAGGGATAGAGAGGGGGGAGACAACAAAAGTTACACATCTTGGGCAAATCTGAAATTACTTCTTCCTATTCCCTATAAGAGCTCTACTTTTGGTCAGAGATGGAGCTGAGGTCACTGTCCAGAAGAGATTAGATGAGTTTATTAGTCACATGCACAGGGTTGCAGAGTTAATTGCAGGGTACAGTGAAACTCGAATGTTCCTGAGGGAATGCCCATAGGAGGAGCAGCAAGGGGGGAAGTGAGAAGTGAATGAAACAATAATACAAATAATAACACATATTTACAGAAGACGGAGTGGTAGAAGACGGAGTGCCTACCTGTGTCATATGAGGTGGAGAGGGCAGAGGGATACCCTACCATACCCTGCCCGGGCAGAGTAGGTGTTGCTATGGAGACCACGGGGGTAGCCAATGTCTGGGCAGACTGGGAGTGGTTTATTCTCTGGTTCTGAAACAACAAAATAATAAACTAACATTAGTACACTTGTAGCTAGAAGGACTTGGGTCTATGGTCATTCTAGACATAAACAGATATTCAGCATAACAACTCCACGGTGTCCATCTGTGTGATATCACACTACTTACCAGCATCATGTCAAAATCCTCACACTGGCAGCATGAAAAACAATACAACTTATATTAGAGTACGGAGGGGGTTGGAGTCAGAGGAACTGTGTAAGAGTCAGAGGAACTGTGTAGGAGTCAGAGGGACTGTAGGAGTCAGAGGGACTGTGTAAGAGTCAGAGGAACTGTGTAGGAGTCAGAGGAACTGTGTAGGAGTCAGAGGAACTGTGTAGGAGTCAGAGGAGACTGTTAGGGAGTCAGAGGAACTGTTGTAGGAGTCAGAGGAACTGTGTTGAGAGTCAGAGGAAACTGTGTAAGAGTCAGATTGAACTGTGTAGGAAGTCAGAGGAATGTGTTAGGATGTCAGACGGAACTGTGTAAGAGCTCAGGGCAACTGTGTAGGATGATCAGAGGAACTGTGTAGAGTCAGAGCGAGACTGTGAAATAGGCAGTCAGAGGAACCTGCTGATAGGAGTGCAGAAAGGAACTGTGGTAAGAGTCAGAGGAAACTGTGTAGGAGTCAGAGGAACTGTGTAGGAAGTCAGAGTAACTTGATGTGGTAGGATTCAGGGGAACTGTGTAAGAGTCAGAGCGAAACTGTGTAGGAGTCAGAGGAACTGTGATAAGAAGTCAGAATTACTTGTGTAAGAGTCAAGCAGAGAAACTGTGTAGAGTCAGAGGAAAAAAAAGAAAAAAAAAAAAAAAAAAAAAAAAAAAAAAATGTGCTAAGAACGTAGAGGAACTGTGTAAGAGTCAGAGGCAAGCTGTGTTAAGCAGACAGAGGACTGTGTAAGAGTCAGAGAGCAACATGCTGTAGAGAGTAACAGAGAGAAACTGTGTAAGAGTCAGGAAGTTCTAACTGCTCTCAGGGGAGATGGAGAAAGAGGAGATAGACAGAGAAAGGAGGGAGGAGACTAGACCCAGAGATTGGAGGAGAGGAGAATAGAACATAGATGGAGGGAGGAGATAGAAGAGATGCGAGGGAGGAGATAGACAGTGCATGGAGGGAGTAGAAGACAGAGGAATGTAGGGAGCGATATAGACAGAGATGGAGGGAGGAGATAGAGACAGAGTATTGGAGGCGTAGGAGATAGACAGAGATGGAGGCGAGGAGATAGACAGAGATTGAGGGAGCGAGATAGACAGGAATGTGGCGAGGAGATAGACAGAGATGGAGAAAGAGGGATAGGACAGAAGGATGGAGGGAGGAGATAGACAGAGATGGAGGGGAGGAAGATAGACAGGATGAGAAAGATGAGAAGACAGAGATGGAGGGAGGAGATTAGACAGAGATGTTAGGGAGCGGATACGACAGAGATGGAGGAGGAGATATACAGAGATGCGATGGGAGGAGATAGACAGAAGATGGAGGGAGCGAGATAGACAGAGACCTGCGCG